>NC_081405.1:187915068-188215068 GCF_030272615.1 Cryptomeria japonica
AGGCAACGTGTTGGGAAACAGCTAGATATCCAATTTGGGCTTGAAACTAGTCAACATCAATGTCTGTCGGGACAGTGGACTCAGTTAAAGCTTTATCTAGGACTGCGTGATGCATAGGGGACATTTTCAACAACTCAAGAATTGATATTTGTGTAGGTGTCTTTCCCAAATGATCTAGGAGATTATACTGACTCGTAGGAGTTGATTTGGGAGGAATTGCAGGAGCTCCTTTAAGGACTATTTTGGATCGATGAGTGGTGACTATGCAAGAAGGATCTTGTCCCTTTATGCTTATGGTGGAAACATACTCATTTGATGCTCAAAAACAATTGATGACATTGTTATAACCAGTATTTATATAATTAAGATTCATTGTTTGGGTAGAGTTTGAAGAAGATGCTTTACCCTTGTCATGATCAAGCAAAGGAGTTTTGAAAATTGTATGATCAGTGTTAGAGGTTGCATCTAGTGGGTCTACCTCAATTACTCCTTGATCTAACAAGTCTTGAATCATATGTTTCAATTGAAAACATGATGAGGTTTTATGTCCTTTTGACCAATGGTATTCGCAATATGCATTATCATTCCACCAATGCGGCTTTACCAATGGTTCTTCCTTGACATCTGGTAACTTGATAAAATTTGCTTGTATTAATTATTTCATTGCTGACTCAATAGGCTCTCCCAATGGCGTAAACTATCGAGGAGGCCCAGCCCTTGATCTGAAAGGTTTTCATTGCTGGTTTTGTTGCTGACCTTGTTGTTCATTATACTATTGGTATTGCGGCTGTTGAGTAACATTGCTTGCTTGTGTCTAATTTTGTTGCATAGCCGACATATTAGGAGCACTCAATTTCTTTATTGTGAATGTGGATTGATTTGCATTCACTACTCTTGCATCGACAACTCCATCATTAGTGACATTCTTGTTTTTGTACCAAAATCTATTTTTGTCCCCTGAATTGTTTGTGTTATCGTTGTCTTTGTTGAGTTTAATGAGTCCCTTAGCTACAAGAGCAGTTTCAATGTTCATCCCTTTCTTAATGAGCTTCTCAATGGTACTAGGACTTTTCAATTTGAGCTCATACATCATTTCTGGGACCAAATTTTGAATAAATAAGTTCACTTGTTGTTCTTCAGGTATATCTAGGGAAGAACGACTATACAAGCTTCACCATCTTTGTAAAAAAGTCACTAATGGTTCACCTTGTTTTGCTTGGTGTTGCATAAATCTGACATGGTCACTTCACTGTCAATGTTGAATGCAAAGTGGGATATAAACTTTTGAGCCAATTCCAACCATGTCTTTATGTTCCCTGGCAAATGCAAATACCAATCCATGGCTTGTCCTGTGAGACTTCATGTGAATAAGCACATCAAATATGTTTCCTCATAGCTCACTTCAATACATGCTACAAAAAATGCTTGAATATGGTCTTTTGGATTGTCATTCCCTTTATATTTCTCAAAATTAGATGCCTCAAAATGCTTAGGAAAGGGAGGCATGTACAAGCTCTTGTCAAATGGATTAGGAGATAAATCTTGATCTATGTATAATTTCTTTATCCCTTTGGTTTCCAATGCGTCGACTTGTCATTGCAACTTCTCAAGCTGTTGTGCAATTATGTCAGATAGCGAAGATTTTGGAAGTTCATCATTCACTCTTGGGTGTACTTTTTGTCGATACATTGTGCTCTCCATTGGCTGTTGATGCTCTAAAATTGTTGTCTTTGGTGTCTCTGGCATATAAAGTTCTTGATACAGCTCTTGTTGTTGTGGTTGTGCCATGCCTTGACATTGATCCTTTTGTTGTTCTTCTTGTGGTGGGATCATCATTTGTAGCCTTGGTTGATATTGCATGGACATTAGTTGTGGTTGTGATGTATGATAACTTGTTTTTCCCGGGCCATATTGAGGCACATGTTGCTATTGATGCTGACGAATTGGAATTTTCTAACTTTGTGCCAACTGTTGTTGTCCTGATGTAAATCCCATCATTTGCAAAAAACTTTGTTTGGGAGGTTTTTGTTGTTTCTCCTTGAGATGGGGGATGGCACTTGCATTGACTTGCTGTGTTGTTTATCCAATCCATTGTGGTGGTTGCAAGTTTGAATTAACTTTTAATGGTGCAGAAGACACTACAACGTGTTGTTGAATGTGATATTGTTGTTATTGTGCATTGCTTGTTTGCGCATTCGATTGTTCCCTTTGTGCATTCCTTAATTGTTGCAACACTTATTGTTGGTGACACCACTATTTGTGGCTCTTTGTGTTGCCACTATCGAAGGATCTGTCATAGTATTTTGCATAATGGGTACTTGAGTATTTGCCAAACATATTGAACTTGATGGGACATAGAAACTTTGTTGCATTGTAGAATTGTTTTGAACATTCGTAAGATTAGGCATTCTGGTCGTAAAGCTTTCTTGCATCTTAGATTTTGATCCACTTGCAATTATTTGAGGAATCATTTCTTGTTGAGGGACAGCTGTCAACATTTGTGTGGCCATCATTTAATCTTGTGCTAAAGGTGTTGTATTAAATAATGGATTGTTTATTGTTTTGAATGTTGACTTTTGTGGAATAGTCACTGTCAAAGTTTTTGAAGCACACTTACTCATCAAGGTGTGTTGAGGTTCTTGTTGCATATTTTCTTCATTTGGATGTGGAGAGAAACTTAACAGCTTACCGCCTTGTTGTTTTTGCACATTAATTTTCTCATTTGAGGAGGTCACATTACTCATCATATCAAGATATTTTTGTGGAAACATCTTAAAGACCTTGTTCAAGAATTTATCCATCTTTTTTGTCAACTTCGGATCTTTAAGGAACATATCAATATCATCGAAAGCATCGAAATCTGATGAAGAATCTGGTAAAACATTTGGATTTATTTCTTGTTGAATGCCTTGATCTAAACCAAATCCTTGTGAAAGAGTTTGTTCCTCATGTAATGTTTGAGTTTGAATTTCATGTTGTAGGTTCAGTTGATTCTAGTCAAAAGGTGCATTTTCCCTTGGTGTTGGTGGAACACTCCCATATCCCAGTTTCATGGGTACAAACACTGGCTCATATAATGAAGGTGGTCCAAGTTGAACCATTCCATATTGTGGTAATGATGTGTTTGACGAACCTTCAACTTGTAATGTTTGACTAGGTTGAAACTGTGAGTTTGATACATTGTCAATGGGTTGATATGTTGATTCGCCCATCTTCTTAGATTTTGACCTTGTTTCAATAGGCATGTCACTATGCAAATGCAATATCTTTGGGATTTTTTTAATTTTAAAAGGATGATATATGATATGCAACTAAATGCAACCTAAATAGATGAAAATGTAATCTATGACAAGAATGTAACCTATGTTTTTGTTATTTTTCAAGATTTGGACAAACTTTTTGGAATGCAAACCTAAAGACTCAACCTTGGGAAGTTGGAATGAAGCCAAGACCTTAAAGGACAAAGGACCAAATGACAATAGGACAAATTGACAATGTCTCACCTATATGCTTGGATACTAAGCTAGGTTTGACAAAAAAAATGATATTAGGACAAATTTTAGACAAGGTCAAAACTCCCTAACAACAACTTAGGGTATCATCCAAAGTTTTGATTTTTCAAGTTTGACAAACCAAATTTTGAGACTAAATGCAAGAAGGCCATGATTATCAAAACAAAATGGAAATCTAGCTTGGGTATGACAATGAAATGCAAACCTAGGGAAATTATTTTTAAACCTAAGTGCAAAATGAGGACACTTGCAATGACAAGGACTAAAATGAAGGGAGATGACAATATGTCCTAGGACCTAAGTTGGACTATGCAAAACCTAGCCTAAAGTGACATGAATTTTGAAACAAACATATTCAATGTTTTGACAAGCCATGTTCAAATGTTGGATGAATACTTGGACAAATTTGGACTTTTGTTTGGATTTTGTTTTGAATTGAAGGTTGTTGATTTTGAAAACCCAAGTTCATTATGAGCACTTTTGAAAGTTTGTTTTTGATTTAAATTTTGACAATCATGGAAGACAAAATGTTTGTTTGACTTTAACTCAAGACAATCAAGCACATTCACAAAAAATCCTATGGCTAGCAAGGGCAATATCTGTTGAATCCTCTAACCATAAAATACAACACTCAGCTAGATAGCTAGATGCTTGGTAGCACTAGCTCCACCTTACAGTACACTCACTTCTCGGGCAGACCAACCTTCAAGTTCAAGGGGCATCACTTCCCAAGAACTTTATATCTCTAACTAAGGAGTACATGAGAGGTGTCTTCAGCATGCGCGTATCACAATGCCTGAGCCAATAGATAGAAGGATTTTGGCATCTAAAAACAAGAGATTCTAGTAAGGGCATCCGTTTGGGTGGGTATTGATCCGGTGAATAAATCATCGCAATACCATTCCAGCACCCGTTGTCTATAACTTTTGTTGCATCCACAGTTATTTAGAGTGGTTCGGAAGAGCTTGGCTTTAGCCCATCACCACTTTAGGTTGTTCCCTCTCACCAATGCCTCTGCAAAGTGCTAGGTAGATCAGGAGGTAGGCCCAATTCTAAGGGTTAAAACATGCAATCAAATTAAAAAAAAGGAAAGCATGCATGGTGTTCATTAACCTTTAAGAAATGAAGTGTGCAACTACATTAAAAATTGCAAGCAAGATGTTTTAATGAGAGTCTTTGACTATGTCCTGCATAAGATTCATTAGTAGTTGCATTTTTAGTCTTCGTCATGCATAACACCAAGATGTTGTACAGAGAATTAGTACCAAAGAAAAACCAGAATGCAAGAAATAGAATGAAAATAAATAAAAGTTGCAAGTAAAAACAACTGATTTTACCTCTGTTTCTGGCCTTACACAAGTGTAGAATGACTCAACACAAGCATAGAACCCATCAACACAGGCACAAAACCCATCTACATAGGCATAGAACCCATCAACATAGGTGTAGAACCCATCTACACAGGCACAGAACCCATCAACACAAGCGCAGAAGTGCCCAGAAAGCTCCGAGTCGCCCTGTTTCTTGAGTTTTTCACCTGCAAATAGCTCAAAAGCACTCAAAACATGGTTAAGGGGTTAGTTTCACGTCGGGTTCACCAAAATGTAGATCAAGAAATTGAAAAGAATCAAAACAAATAGCAATTAGGACAATCACAAAACCTAAAACTGCAATGAAAGCAATCCTAATCCAATCAATGAAGACATGAAGACAAGATATTCAAATAGAATGAAATTGAAGCAAACCGATGTAGAATATCTCCTTCATGTGGCTCCATTGTTCTTCTTTCACCTTCAAATTTGATGTGGATCTCACCTACAAGTGTAAAATGCATGTGGAAAGCAAGTTGTTGAGAGATGAAATTCGTAGCATAAGGTTACTCAAAAATGTGATTCATTGATTCATTGATTGAAGAAAACTCATCCAATTAATAGACAAATTGGAGAGAGGACAAGATTAGCATGAAGAGATTTGAAAGGAAATTCAAATCAAGAATGACAACATTATGACAATGACAATTTGCTATGCAAGGAGTATGACAAATTATGACAAGTTGCTATGCAAAATGCATGACAAATTATGACAAGATTGAAATAGAAATAGAAATTAGAAATTATGAGAAATTGGCAAATTAGAAAATTGAAGAAAAAGATGAAATAGAAATTAGGTGAATTAATTAATAGGTTTTCATCCATTAATTAATTCATGAAAGAGACCTAGGACTAAATAAATAGATTTATTTAACCCACAAAGAAGAAGAAAAGGATTAAATGAACAAATCATAAAACTCTAGAAATAAGAGGACAAGGAATTAGGTCAAGATAACAAGAAATTAATGTAGGTTCGATCATGATTCTGATTGACAAAGGACCAATGTTGATAAATGATTGAGATTGGTTGACAAAAATCAATGACAAATTGACCAAGATTGACAAGGAGATCAAATTGATAGGTGCCAATTGATGAGGAACATTGACTAATTGATCCAAATTGACATGATTGAAGATGACAAGGATCGATGATGAATTGATCACAAAATGACAAGATTGGCAAGGACAAGGATCAATGATGAATCGATTGCAAAATGACGAGATTGACAAGGACAAGGATCGATGACGAATCGATCACAAAATGACAAGATTGACAAGTTGATAATCGCAAATGATTAATAACAAGCTAAAGATGATTGAAAGATTGAAAAGAGGACAAAACCCTAATTCTATCATCGATTAGAATTGATGATGTCCAAAATGATGATAAATGAGCACGCACCATGATGCGACAGGATAAGATCAACCAAAATCATGACTGAAGATTGTTATCGACAAGACCTAATTCAAAAGAGAGGAAAATGAGGAATGTAGAAGAAGAACTTGATGCTCGCAAATGATAAAGACCAAGTGTGCAACATAGAAGAAATGTTAATGCGATGCAAGAACCCTAAAATAAGGCAATGCGCAAATGTTAAAGTACGACTCCACAAGCGTTGACCATTTTTAGACGTCTACAGTAACATACCACAAAAATGTGTTAGCCCTAGGGCATAAGGTATTGTCCATACAAGCATTGCATGGAATTGAAACTGTCTTTGTCCTATTGGTCTAGAGATGTCATACATAGTGACACCATTCCATAACTTTAGCAACTCGTCAATAAGAGGCTCAATATATACATTCATATCTTTAACTTGGTACTTACCTAGTTGAATGAACAAAAACATTACATAATTATTATGACCATTTTACTGCAATATTTATAATTAAATGTAGATGACTATTAAATGATAAAATACCTAGAACAATCATCACCAACATTATGTGCTCCCTCTTTATTGACATCCATGGAGGAATGTTATTGTTGATAACAAAAACTGGTCACACCGAGTAAACAAATCTCATCTCTCCAAATGGATTGACATCGTCCGCTGCCAATGAAAGTCTGAGTTTACGAGGTTCTTCTTTAAAGTGTGGCCACTTTTCCTCTATGTCCATAAATGTTGAACCATGTATAGGCATTCTAATAATGTCATCTTGACTTCTATTGCATGCATGGTAATCCATAAATTGTGTCAAGCTAGTGTACCCGAATAATCATTGCATACGTAGAATAATGAGAATATAATGAAGAACCTTGTGAGGCAACTTTTTTGTTATTTGATTTGTTTGATATGTACTGATATGACATTCAGGGCACTCTATTGCAAATTCATGTTGTTTATGATATATAATATGATCATTGGACAAGCATCTATTACTTGATACTCCATTCCAATATCTTTCAAAATGGAAGATAATTCTCGGTATGAGCAAGGTAGAATATTTGATGGTGGTAAAAAAAACTCACCTATCAATCTACAAAATATAAATTTGGTAATATAAAGAATATTAATGGTACATGATTCACCCTTTATTAACTATAATGACATATACGACATACCTTAACATATGTGAGATTGTTATGTTGGATAAACCATTCATAACCTTGAAGTTCACCAACAACAATACAATGGAGACGAGTTGTTTGGGAGCCTTCATAAAGGGGCTCATATGCCTTCTCAAGTATAGGTAAATCATGAACAACATCAAAGTCATCTTGATCATCATGATCATTGCGCCAGTACTAATTGTGTCATGGATAAATGTATTTATACCATCATCTTCAATTGTGTTTTCTAGCACATGATCGTCATCTTCCATGGGATCATTATCTTTAGCTTATATATTAACACCTCCATGTTCCTCCACTTTGAAAAACATATTTCTCAGGTTGTGTTGGTCCACATCATATGCCTTGGGGAGCTCGACCTATATATAAATGATCAACATAAATAAACTATGATCATGATCTCATCATGAAGTGATTTCTTATGTATATAAATTATTAAAATGATATAATGAACAGTTTACCAATGGATGATAATCATGTCCCCCTTCAATGTGACCATGTTGCCTATAATGTTTCTTAGCTATTTTGATTAGAAGTCTTCTAGTCTTTAAGCCCTTACAAATTTTGCAGGGACAATAACATTTTTAATCACCTTTTATTTTCAAGTTAGACCACAATCTAGCAATTGTCTCCTTATTTTGTTCTTCGTTGATATTTTATGGCATGGTCTTTCTTCACACACAAAAAAATAGAGCTATCAAAACTTCGGTGCATAATCTTCACAAACTACGCAAAAGGATATCGCAAGTGCGAAGGTCTTCCTAGAACTTGTTATATAGAAGTTGAAATATTACTTAAACTTAGAATCTCTTCAATTATGAAGACTATTTTATTTAGATAGTTTTCTTGGCTAAAAAATAAGCTTGATTTTGGCAAGTTGATGAAAAATATTTGAGTTTTAAAAAAAGAGAAACCTTTTTATTGTGTCATCTAATAGAATCAACTTAGGAATGATGAATTTATGAAGAAGTCAATCAATTCATTCATAATGTATTAAGGTTTTAATTTGAGAATTTTAAGGTTTTATCATTCATAATGTGGTTTTGAGTCAATGGCATTTAGGCTCATTCTATATTTAGCCTACTAGGGCATAAGATTTCTTATAATTTATACAACCAATCAACATGAAACCAACTTCATATGAAAGAAAATTGAATTGAATATTAGAATCCAAAATATGAAGAAACTTAAGCAGTTAAATTAAGAGTTAGAATCAATTATTTTGCTGCAACCCTATCAACAAGGGTTTTATGACAGTTTTGACAAAAACCATTAGAACTTTCTTTATAATCCATGACTGACCTTCAAACCTATCTTGAATTAAAGATAACTCTTCATTCTACAAACTCAAATAGGTTATTAAGGGAAAAAGAGACAAAAGTCCAATTGTTCGTTAAAAACCCACAAAAGGAGGAAATAAAAATAGATGAAGAGAAGAAAAAACCAAAATACTTATTCCACATGGGACTGACAGTTGGAACTAGATATTAGACAATTAGAATAAGTCCAGTAGTCAACAAAAATTCTACAACTCCACAAAAAGTGAGAAACTAGAATTTTTTTGGCCTTTTGCAACTTTCAACATATGATAATAGCAAGTGGAATGAAGAGGAACAACACCTAGACAAATTTGATCGAGGGAGATCCATTTAAAGATTTCTCAAATCTGTTATATATGATGGGTAAAATAAGGCTATATGCACAAGAGGGTATTCAAGCAAAAATTCCAACTGTTAGATTGAATCCCAACACACTCTACAACTGGTGCCAAATTGAACTATGGAAGATTCAAATGCTTGTCACCTTATTTGATTCTAAAAGATTTTTTTATGGATTTGACAAAACTTGGAAGTTGAAGTCTATTTTGTAACACCACTTAGATAAATATGTGGACATCACTGTTGCTTATGTCCTGATTCTAGTATAGTAAATAGGGTTTACTTATTTTTTAATTTTTATACAATACTTTTATCCTTTATCAAATATAATCGATAATTCAAAGACTTTTCAATAACTAGGAACTGTAGCATTAGGAAAGTAAAGAAAACAAGATAAATGAGAACATATCAGTAGGATGACAAGCTCAAATTTATGAGACACACACTCTAAAATGAATTTTCTTGCAACCAACTTTACATGATTCAAACACACAACCTACAAGTCCGCAGGAATTTACAGGCATGCAAAAATCTATAGGAATTTTGCCATCTCCAATAGTTCAATACCCTCCAAACTAGCTACTCAATCCTTTGATATCACCTGCTAGACAACCCAATTTTAAACCAGACCAAGAAAAGATAACAAGATCGTTGATATAAATCTATTGTTGTTAATTAGGAAGTCGAGAGTTAAAGGGAGAAGGACACGTCCAACCCAATTTGTAGAGAGGCAAAGAAACAAAGGAATTGGCAGAGGCAAAAGAATTTTTAATTCAATATGTCGTGCATAGTTTCAAATGAACCTGCACTTTTCTTTTTTTTAATAATTCTCGTGGTCATCGGGATTCTGAATAACATGGGCTTCATTGGAAAACGTCCTCGACATTTCGACGTTATTAGGCATTTTTTTTAAAAAAAATCAAATTTGATCACAAAATGCCTTGTCCATCGAAATTTGAGGCCAAATGTATTAGTGGTTGTCTTCCAAAAAGATTTTTTGTCGGGAGCTATGGGTAAATTATTTTATAGGTGTTATATATTACTGTTATAAAATATAGTTGGGTTTCTTGAAGCATATTGCCATGAATGAATGTTTTCATTTCATTTGATTGTCATGACTTCTTGTGCTTCCGTAATTGGGTACTTTGGAAAATTTTTGGATTTGTCTTTTTTTTTCTATGTATCTTGTCTATGATGATTATTCATTGAAGCTTTGTTATTGTTGAGAATTGAAAGTTTCCTACCCATAGATATGTCCATGAGATGGCATTCTATATATGTTGTTCTGTAATGGGCATCATGGTTTATCTTGTCTTATTGTTGAGTTATTTTACTTGTTAGTCTTTGATTTAAGAATTTATTGCATTTATGATCTGCCTTGGCATTTTATGTTGAACCTTTGATTTCCTCAGACTTTCCATAATTTCAGATTTGTGTCTCTAAGTCTCTTTCTTATTTGCATTGAATCAATTGTCAAATGTGCCAATTTAACATATGCACAATCTTATTTACTATATGCGCTAGAAAAATTTGTATATGCTCTAGCTTGAGAATTAGATGCACCATTCTGAGTAGTGAATGTGTTATTTGAAACTGTAAATGCATTGTAGAATAATTTATATGTGCTATTTAATCTATCTTATGCAATATTATGCTAAGAAAAGGCACTAAACTATTTTGCAAATGATCAATTTCATTTAACGAATATGCTAAACTACTCTATTTATATGTTTGTGACTATTTTGACTTTCTGAGTTGGTTTTTTGGGTTTATTCTTATACCAAAGGCATTTGTCGATCTTCATGTGTTTCTCAAAATTAATTATTGATTGGTATTGGCTATTTCATTATTGTTTTAGCTTCAGCAAGATGGGTAATTCCTTGTTGTTGAGGGATGTTTATATATGTTCTTATAACTCCAGCAAGAGGGAGAATGCCTTGTTGTAGAGGATGGTTACATAATGGCTTTAGTGAGATGATTGTGCCTTATTGTTGAGGATTTTATTTGTTATGCACGGATGAGTAAGAGGGATTTATTCCTTACTCTTATTTATTAATGTTTTTAATTATTGATGGGACTCTTGTTTATGTGTTGTCATTTTGGCATTTGGTTATTATGCTATTGCATATGTATATGTGGATACTTTCATAATCTTTCAAGAGGCTCCTTCTGAGGATGCTTGGAGTCTAGACCACCAAGAATCACATTGGAAGTTTTCTTGATTTAAACAAGTGATAACAAAATAATTAATTAGTTGGATTGGGTAATTAGGACTCACTTAAATAAGATAATTAAATGGATTTGGTGCCCCACCTCATAGCCCTTGAGTGGAGACTCGGGATGAGTTTTGGGAAGACTATGGAGACGGTAAGAAGAACACTCTTGATTCTCTCATAGGTTGAGATGACTCCACATGTCTATCACGGGAGTGGGTGGAGATCCTGATATATATATATATATGAGGTTACCATGTGATAACACTCTTCCTGACATGTGTCCTTGTTCCTTATGCCATGGTTGTTGATACGCCTCTTGGAGTTCAAGCTTTCGATTTAGCCATGTGATGTCATTTGGCTTGTTGTATTTGTGTTTGATTTTTCATTGTGGTTTAGAGTTGTTGTATCTCTCTAGTTGTTAGGTGCCAGCCTAGGTCTAGTGTGTGTGTGGCCCCTTGTGTCATCTCCTAGCATGGAGGGGTAGCTCCTTTGATGCCTACTTTCATTGGATGCTCTTGTGCATGGATGTGGATTCCTATCTCTTCATCTTATGGATGGATCTTTGTAGTATATTGATGTATATGAATCTTATGGTATATGTATTGTAGAATTCAAGAGAAATTTGTATTTGTAGATGAGAGCTATGCTCCTTGATGTAAATGGATATTTTTTAATATGTAATGGTAGATGATGTTTTAGATCATGATCATTATACTTGTAAGAGAACATGTGATTGTATTTGGTTGTGTCTTAGACATTGCTTATTTATAGAAATGAGGAGTTAGAATATGTGCTTTATTTGAAAAAGAATATTTCCTAATTGAGCTTACTTTATGGAATGGATGTAAATTTAGAGCTATGTGAATGTTTATTGTGATAAAGGAAATGAATTAGACATGTAGAAGCTAAAAATTGGAAATGAAATAATGTTTCCAAGATAATGGATAAGAGAATGGGAATCAAGAACATTTGGATTGGTGATACTAAAATGAATCTTAGGGAGGTTTAATGGCCTTGGACGAATGTATCCATAATAGTTAGATTAGTGAATAATCTTATATGTGTGTGTGTGTGTGTGTGTGTGTGTGTGTGTGTGTGTGTGTGTGTGTGTGTTTGTGTGTGTGTGTTTGTGTGTGTGTGTGTGTGTATGTGTATATGTGTATGTGTATGTGAACATATATGTATATGTATATGTATATATATAAATATGTATATATATATGTATATAGATGTATATATATGTATACATGTATATATACATATACACATGTATATGTACATATACACATGTATATGTACATATACACATGTATATGTACACATATACATATATATACATATATATGTATATATACATATATGCATATATATACCTATATATATATATGTGTGTGTATATATGTATATGTATGTATATACATACACACACACACACACACACACATATATATATATGCACATATATATACATACACACACACATATATACACATATAGACATATATATATACATATATATACATACACACATATATATGTATATGTATATAGGTGTGTGTGTGCATATATGTCTGTGTATACACACACACACACACACACACACACACACACACACACACACACACACACACACACACACACACACACACACACATATATATATATGTATATATGTATATATGTGTATATATGTATCTATATGTGTGTGTGTGTGTGTGTAATATAATAAACTTTTCTAAGGTAAGTAATTATAATTCTTCTTTAAAAACATGTTCAGCTAAAATTGAAAACATAATAACTAACATAACTGAAAATGACAACCTTACTATGTATATTAACATTAACTATTTTTTTTATTGTTCACATCATAAAGAAAGTAAAGTTAGAGAGTTAAGGGATTACAAAGTTTAATCCTTCCGATGTCAACCTTAAATAATGACATGAAAGAGAGGGAGAGTGATGCAAGAGCATCCCGTGGTGTAAGGGCAGTCCTACATCACCCAAAAATATTTCTTTTTGTTTTGATTTTCTTTATTATTTTTGCAGATCTAGATAACCATTTGGACAAATAAGAGATTCCAACTCTCAGAATTGACAAGCTTCTTTTTCTAGCCGACTACCAAAAATAGCAGGTTTTTTATTTGAAGGCGGATGGAGCCCAAAATTTACAGGAAGATTAAAGAAGGAAAAATAAGCACATTGGCAAAAGAATTGGGTCAAAATAATTAACAGTTTGAAAGTGTTAAAGTTTCAATTTCCCGAACAATAAAAAAAAATCACCCAAGTCAGATTTGAGGCATTAAACGATGTCGAACGGGCATGAAAATGGTGGGAATTGACAAAGAGGATTCTTAGCATATTCTTTTCTTAGAGGGATTTTTGACACTTCAAATGGTTCATTAACCGATTCCCAGATCAAAAGTTATGGCTGCCGGAAGTTGACAATTTTTTGGAAAGTTTCAATTTTTTAAATTGACTGTATTCTCATATTTCCAATTTAATGTTTTGGCATTTTTTAACCAAATGGTAATTTACTAAATTGTAATTTTGGCTCCAAGATGGGAAAACGCTATTTAGGACTCATTGAGTAAACTGTGAGTTTAGTTTTTGAGATGTGAGTTTTTGAAGAGTGATTTTTGGGAGTTGTGTTTTTGGGATTGTAAGGGTTTTTCTAGGAAACTATGTTAGTTGTTGTATTGCAGCCTATGAGGATTATTCCTCTTGTATGCATGTATTGGAGATAGTTTTCAGATAATAATAATAACACTTGTGTCTCTTTTATTGTAATTTGTTGTGTTTTTTTGTTTCTCGAGTTGTGCCCTCATCAAGTGGTATTAGAGCGAGTTGTTCCTGACTGTGTGAACAGATTGTCGAATGTGAAGTAGTTCATACCAAGATCTGTGATTATGGGATCATGTTCAAGATGCCTCCAAGAGTGAAGCATGGTGCCAAAAATTCTTATGGAAGAAATGCTCTGGCAAATGAGGGTTTGAGAGCCCTCCAAAGATAGATTGATGCATTGCAGGAAGATTTGAGAAGAGGGTTTAATTCAAGGAGAGGAGAAAGTGATGATGAAGGAGAGGTTGAAGATTCATCCTCAAGTGGGTTGGAAGAAGCAATATATCAAGATCAAGCTCGATTGTTGAGGGTCATTTCTCAAATTGGGAAGAGACCCAAAATTGAAGTTTCAAATTATTCTGGGAATTTGAACCGAGAAGAGCTGATTGATTGGATTAATGAGATAGAAGAATATTTTGAATATGAGGACATAGAAGACCCAGATCAGATCAAGTTTGCAAAAATGAAGCTAAAAGGTCATGCAAATATCTAGTGGAAAGAGGTCCAAATGGATAGAAATCAAAGACGAAAGGGAAAAATCACCAAATGGGACCACAGAGTTGATAAGCTGAAGAAATAGTTTGTTCCTATGGACTATGAGTTGGATCTGCTGAAGAAATTACAAGGGTTAAAGCATGGTAACAAATTTTTGAATGAGTATACGGAGGAATTTTACAAGATAATTATCAGAACAGGCCATGCAAAGTCCAACAAGGAGAAGGTTGCTTGTTATCTAAATTGATTAAGACTGGATATTAGAGAGGAGCTGAGTCTGGTTAGAATGACTAGTATTGAAGAAGCATATCAATTTGCTTTAAAGGTTGAAGACAAGTTGAATAAGAGGTTTGATGGCAAGAAAAAAGGGAAACCAAAGGTGGCAGAGGCAATGGAAAATCTTTTGGAAGTTGAAATGAAGATTAGAAGAAATATGATGAAGCGGGTCCCAACCAAAATCAGAGAGGTGATAATTTCTATCACCCACATTATCAAAATAATGATGAATAGAGAGAAAGAGGAAGAGGAAGGCCTAGACAAGGATCCGAGAGATGTGGTTTCAGAGGAACCTATTTCCAATGTGGTGAATAAGGGCATAGAGCCTTTGAGTGTCCACAATGCAAAAGAAGGACAAGTAGAAGAAATGAAGGCCATGCACAAGTTGCGCATGCAGATGAGGAACCTCAATCAAAACATTATGATGATGAAAAAAGGGGAGAGGCCCTAGCTATCAGGATAACCCTGGTGAATGAGGAGAAAGAACCAAATCAGAGGAAGAATTTGTTTCACACTAGATGCAAATGTGAAAACAAGTGTTGTAATGTGAATATTGACAAAGGGAGCATTGATAATCTAGTGTCTGAAGAAATTGTTTCAAAGTTGAAGCTGAAGAGAGAAAGACATCCACAATCATATTGGATAGCCTCATTATAGAATGATAACAAGGTTTTGGTCAATGAACGATGTGTGGTGAAATTCAAGATTGGAAATTACCATGATGAGGTACTATGTGACATCATACCCATGGATGCATGTCACATGTTGTTAGGGAGACCATGGCAATTCGATAGATGTGTTGTACATGATGATCGTGTGAATACTATTGGAATCCAAGAACACTGAGAGGGGGGGTGAATCAGTGTTCTACCAGTAAATAAAAATTTAATTCCTTTAGATACTTTTCCAATTAACAACCGGTAAGCATATAAAAAAGATATAATGAAGAAAAAAGAAACCACAAAGATCAACACCATAACACAATAGATTTATACGTGGAAAACCTCAAAGAGGAAAAACCACGTTGGGATTTGTGACCCACGATATCTATCCACTAGCCAAATGAATAAATATTACATATAAGGGGCTTGCACATGCAGGAAGGCATGCTGCCTAGAGTGCACTACTCATCACAAAGGAGCCTCATTACTACAGATACAAAATACTGAATTACAAACAAAAATTTGAACTCTAAATGTGCATCTGATATGTTGGATGAGTTCCAGTTTAAGCACTGTCTGTACCGAATAACATTGTCTCATTCCTTCACTAGTATCAATTTGCTTCCCAATCCTCTTGACAAATAACCAAGACCAACTATAGATCATTATGTAGATGTATAAATCTGACCATTTTTCGAAGCGAATATTTAATATTCATTTTAACCCCATTCCCCTTATTAATTAAATTTTATTTAATTAATTCCTTCACTTTCATCTATTTGATTAAATTAATTAGTCAGTTTATTTAATTAAGTTCACCTAAACCTTTTTTATCCTTTGATTAAATAAATCACTTTATTTTAATTAAATTTATATTTAATTAAATTGATCCTTGCAAATAAATAAATCTAAATTTATTTATTTAAATCCCCCACTTGTATTTATGCAGGTTGCATCTATTTGATTGAAATAAAGTAATTTTATTTTAATTAAAATCCTTTTCCCTCCACTTGCAAAATCCTACATCTCCCACTTGCCTCCATACCTCCCTTCTAGATTCTTCTAATCACTTCCAATTTAGCCTAATCTATCTCCTAAATATTGTCACAATCCTAAGCAAAGAGAAGTCACTTCTCAAAGTCTCCAAAGTCTTTGAAAACCATTAAAGGCTTTATGTCCTCAACAAGTTAACCCTCAAAGTCTTCCAAACCATTTAAGGCTCTTACATAACCATTAATGGTTAACTCAACCTTCTTGCATGATTAGAGACTTTCTCTCTAACTCAACCCTCATCTAACCCAAGGGTCTCATCAAGCATTCATGGCTTTAACCTTGGTTATCCCTTTAACCCTTGCACAAGAGTTTATCCTTTGGGTAAAAGATTTATCCATTGGATAACCCTAGTCTAGCCTTAACCCTTACCTCCAAAGGTAACCTTCATGTCTTCTCAAGCATTTAATTCTTCTTTCATCTCCTCTCAAGCAACCTATAGTTGACAATTATCACTATTTCATTGGTGAGAATTGTGAACATGGATTGATTAACTTTCAATCTTGGCCCTTGTTAAGATTATCCAATCTTGACCACCCTATTTTTTCCTATAAATAGAGCTCTCATTCTCTCATTTTGATATATAGAAGTCTTTGTGTATCAAACTTATAGCCATTTTGCTAGTGATATAGAAGTTTCATGCATCAAACTTATAGTCATTTTACTAGGCATTTTAGCCTCTCTTTAATAAATCATCTTAATAAGCATTTAGAAGCATTCTAATATCATATAATATCCATGTTAGACTAGTATATCATTGCTAGGATAATTAGCTAATCTTATTATCATCTTTATGCTAGATTAATCATCATAGTTTTGATATCATACATATCTATGAATGCATTCATGCATAATAATCAAACATCACTCATTCTTGGATTTGTCATTCCTAAGTCACTTTTCTTAGTGATCTGAGAGAAAACGCATTGACTTCAGGGATCCTATGAGATAGAGAACAATGGGACACCCCTTGGCAAGTTGAGTTATTTCGATATAGTTCATATAACTTGCACCAAGAGTCTCATTGGTGTGTGGTCATTTTGAATTGGACTTATACATTTCTGTCGCCCTCATTTCCCACACACATTTTTGGCACCCACCATGGGGCTCATCCCCATAAATCATATCATTTTTTATGCAGGATCAAGATTATAAGCACACAAGACTATTGTTTTAGTGTGTTAGGAACTTTCACTAGCCCACCCAGAGAAAATAATAGCACATTTGATGTACTGTTTAGCGCATCAAACCCTGTTCCTAGCACATTAGAACTCTTTGTTAGTGCATACTACTTTAGATTTCTTTCCTACAAGTCAGGATAATAGTGTAGCACATTCAGTTAATTAGTGTAGCTCTTAGGGAGAATTTTGTAGTGTATCTGTAACATTCTGTAGTGCTTCTATGCAAAAGCTCGACGCATGACTCTATCAAAAACAAGAAAAACATAATTTATAACAAAAGTATAGTTTATGCTTGGATAAGCTCACCTCAAAGTTAAACTTTTTCACTAACTGTTTGTTGCAGGTTACTAGTCTTTGTTTGCGGGTTGAAGGAGTTGACTTAGGCATTTAATTATTTATGTTTCTAACTTTTTAGTTAATTTAAAAATAGTTCATTTTTTTGTTGGTTAAAAAGAACTACAAACTCACTTCCTTTTTGCTAGTTAAAAAGAACTACAAACTCACTTCCTTTTTGCTAGTTAAAAATAACTACAAACTCACTTCCTTTGGCTAGTTAAAAAGAAAACAACAAACTTGCTTTGCAATTTGCGGGTAAAAAGAATCACATTTTCCTTTGGTGCATAAAACAAACTCATTTTCATTTTGCAAAGGATAAAAAGAACCTCACTTATTATTTTGAGCAAAGCAAAGGAGTTTTTTTTATTTCATGATTTTCCTTTTGTTGACCAAAATCATGATTTATTTTGTTGACCAATATTTCACTTTCTTAGATAGAAAACATTTTTCTATGAAAAGTTAAAAAGAACACCATGCTTTTGGGAGCAACATCTCCAAATAGAAAGTTAGAAAATCATTGCTTTGAAGGTTAAAAAAATAACACTTGTTTGTTTTGTCTCGAAAGTGGAAGGTATATGCTCTCCCCTTAACTAGGAGACCAAAAATCCAAACCACTCTTAAAAGTTTTCTTTACTTCAAGCATTTTAAATCCTTTAGCAGGCATGCCCTCCCAAGTTTCTCTTAGAGTGCCATTGATGGTTGGTGAGAGGGGAATGACCTAAGTGGGAAACAACTTTATCACCAAGTGTTCCAACCCACTATAATCAAATGTGGAGGCTAACGAAAGTCCCCTTCAAAAGGTTTTGCTCAATGATTAGTCTTCCCCCAATATTTTTAAGATACGTAAAGCCTTTGTTCTAAAGGTTGGTAAGCCTCCCAAGGGAGTTTATCACTGAAGACCAAACAGAAGTCTGATTGAAAATCCTTAGCACTAGAAACTTTGAACCGAGTCAGTTACTAGACATCTTCAATATCATAGTGCAAGGGTGGGGAAGAATCTGCCCCCAAGATCACTCACCATATATCTCCCAAGATAACTACTCAATTGTGAAGCAATTAACTTAGAGTTAATTTCTAGCAAAAGGCAAAAAAATGGGCATGCCCTAGGGGGTGATAAGGTTGTTTGAGTTGATGGAGTATCGAGACTAGTGGGCTATGATGTTGTTGATGACCCTTGAATAAAGAGTCTACTTGATTTGTCTTATTTGTTATCCAAACCAGTGAAAACATTGGGGATTTGAACACATCCTCACAGAACATGTACACTACTTGTTTAGCAAAGGCAAAAATTATTATCTCTTATATGTGTCATGTTCTCAAGTTATTTTTTAGGAAATCATCCATCAAAATCACAAGTGTTAGTTTTCAAAATAGCAAAAACAAAGAAATCAGAATAGTTAACACATAGGAGCAACATCCTAGCATGTAGCAACCATTCAGTAGCGCATTTGAACCAAACCTTAGCGCTCTCATCGGTCAACTTAGCACATAATCAGTATCATACTGGTGAAATTCTCAATAGTACTTTCCAGCATCAGTCTAGCACATTTAGACATCAGCGTAGTGCATTTAAGACATATCATAGAACTTTCAGTCCAAACAACAACACGTAATCGAGACATATTAGCACATAACCCATCTAGAGCAGTCATTTTCAAATAGTTTAAACTAGTGCATAGAGAATATTTTGTAGCGCATTCTAAACATTAGTTAGTGCATTCAGTCTCTGTATTGGCACTTGATCAATTTTAGGGAAAAACAGAGAGCAAATCCAGTACTTTGGGAAAATTTCGTCAACAATTTCAAGCACCCTTTTAGGTCCTTTAGCAAACTTAGTAGCAAAACTCCGAATCTAATCATCAGTGAGAAAATTCCCAATCAACAAATGATCTTAGAACAAGTTTTTCCAATCATAAACTATATTGAGGTAAGACTTCATCCAACAAAATCAAGAAGTATCAGAAATAGTGATCAAAGTTTCACCATCCAACGGATTCTATCAAAAAAAATACCTATTTTAATCCTTAAGTTGTCAAATCAAGTTTCTGTTTGGGAGACTTTATCCATATCATTTGACACACTTTTTCATGGAGGCAAATCTAACTAAACCTCTACTTGATAAAGTAAACTTGAGTATTCGAATGAAGTATTAAAATCCAACATCAATGTCAACCTTTGATCATTCGTGTATGACCACTTCTCAAATTTTGAGAAGAACAAGTATTCATCACAAAACTAAGTTGAAGAAGAGATAACCTATCTCTAAGGTACTTGCAAGAAGGAATAAGTTTCTCTATATCAATCGTCAACTCTTTGCATCACATCATGCATTATTGTGTCACATGCGATTGTATATACAAGGTAAAACAAATGAGTTTGACAAAGAACCTTTGAGAAGTAGGGCTTACATTCAGAAAGCGGCATTCAACCAACACCTAAATCATGGAGGAAGGATCAACCCCACTTTATTCCCATAGTTTTGTATCACATATAATGAAGCTCAACCTAAACCGCCAACACCACCCAAAACTCCCATAGAAGACGAAGAATTCATCACTAAGAAATTTACTAAATGCCTGTTGTCACTAGATCTCAGAGAAACAAACAAAGAGAATCACAACCAAAATCAAGTATGGGTCGTAGATTATCCAACTCTTTTGATGAGTATGCCAATATGGGCAAAACAGAGATCATCGAAGAATTTCTCCAAGAATGTCAAGAAAACGCATCCTTCCAAAAACTCATGAAAAGACTCATTGAAGTAGATAAGGAAAAACATATACTCATCCTAACTAGCAAAGGAGTTAAACTTCCAGAAGATTTTGATACCAAAAACTTAAGGAATATAGATGAAATAATTTTAAGAATGAGGTCTAGAAATTATGCCTATCAAGACCAACAAAGAGAAGAAGAAACACATGAACCAAAAAACATACATGAGCAAGACAACACCCATGAACACAACCATGCCCACAATCAGGACAATCTTAATGAAAGAGAGGAAGCTCTCCCTCGAAGTACAAATACACCCATGATCTCTCTTACACAAAAAATCCAAATGCTACAAAGACAAATGCAGAACATGCAACAAGGAACCACAATGAGATACTCCTTGGATGAGATCTTTCCTTATCCTTTTTACAGGAGATTGAACATGGTACCTTTTCCCCCAAATTCAGATATACCAAAGTATGACAAATACGATGGTAAAATTGATCCCCATGATCACGTTTGGGAATTGTGTACCATAAGCCTAGAGTTTGTTCACAGTGACACTTACTTAATGAGACTATTCCCAAGAAGTTTGGGAGGGCAAACAATGGAGTGGTTGTCTAAACTTACTCCTCCCATCAAATCATTTGATGAGTTTGTAAAAAAATTTATCACGCAATACTCCTATAACATTTAACACGCAATCACCATGTTGGATGTATGTAACACAAAACAAAAGAGAAATGAAATATTCATGGTGTTTCTTCAACATTGGAGACACATGGTTTCGAGATATCCTTGAGACATGCATGAAAAGGAAAAGATGGAGATATTTATCGATAATCTAAATAGTGTGATGAGTTATCAACTCAAACTCCATTGCATACCATCTTTTTCCAAGTTGATAGAAAATGAAATCCAAGTGCAGGAAGCCTACATCAAGAAAAGAACATTGAAGTTCTTTAAGGAAAGAGTTAACTCGTCAAACACTAACCCCTTTAACAATCAAAACAACAACAACATTTTAGACAAATCTGGATTTTGGAAAAGGAACAAAAACATTGTTAATGATGGGGTAGTTGATGCTAATAATATGAAATCCAAACAACTAGGGTTGGCTTTATCAAGTAACCCACCATCCAACAAAAATCAAAAAAGTGTTAATCAAGGCACTAACACTTATCCACAAAATACCAATCAAGGAACTTCAACATCAAACACCAACAAAAATAACCAAGGCAAAAACACTAATAACACTAACCAAGGAAACAACAATAACCAAGGCAACAACACTAACCAAGGGAATAATGCAAACCAGAGAGGCAACACCAATGCTTTCCTATATAGATGCATCTACACACCATTAGGGCGAACCTTAGAATCGGTGTTTCAAGAACTCTTGGCAATTAAGATTATCACATTGTCAGACATGAACAACTTTGAACCCCAGGTCAAACCACCTTGGTGGAATGACTCACATTTGTATGATTTTCATCGAAACAAACAACATCACACAAATGATTGCATAAGGCTTAAGAACATTGTTTAGGACATGATTGATAGAGGTGATTTAACAGTTGATGGTCACAAAACAAATGGTTACCATGAGGCCTTTAAAAATCCTCTTCCAAATTACAACAAGGGAGGAGCTTCAACATCAAAGGATACCAGAGGACCTCATATAAATCACCTATACAATAACACCATCAATCACATATTGACAAATGACAACCAAGTAAATGTCATAAAAATCAAGGACAAACAAGAACATGCATCGATCAATGTGACAACTAGAGCACAAAAATATATCTTGAAAGGCAATAAATCAACATCCACAACTATCCCCAATACTCAATATAACTTGGTTGATCAACTGCAGAGAACTCCCACTCAAATATCCATACTAGAGTTGCTCAAACTATTGCCAAAACACAAAGATATCTTAGAGCAAGCTAATTAATACCAGAGGATCCATTATGCAGTGATCCACTTTGATTGTGAAACACATGTCATCTTCATACTTTTTAATCAGATCACCTGATATTCTCATTCTCTAGTTCATTTTTAGTCTAAACTCATCAAAATACCTATTTAGAGTCTCCAGATATGTAGTTCCCACTACTTGCAGACTCTCCTTTATTTGTCTAGAAACCGGTAGGTCACTTGACCATTGAACATCACCAACTCCAGGAAAATATCCTTGAAAATAGAAAAACAAACCGACAAGTAGTTGACCAAACTTAAACCTTAGATCTTTGTCCACTTTGATGGACTTCAGGTTCTCCATGAGTTGTTTTTGCATGCAAGTACATAAGTCACATTTTGCATTCTCCTTGATCATCATATAAGCGGCATGCACCACAGTTGTAGGAACAAAATTCATTCTGCTAGAATAGAATACTCTATACCCGATTACCACACGTGCATATTCCACCAAGTCATCTTTTATGATGTTAATATTCATTTCCTATTGGTTGCTCATAGAACCGATGAGCTCTATCATTTTGGTTTTGGTGATCTCGCAAAGAACGGGGACTTCCCCAACATTGGAGAAATCAATTAGGGCATGAATTGCCTCCAGTGTAATATCATGGGTTCACTCAAGGTACATGTTATCACCATGAACCCTACTTAGAATAATCTTAATTTGTTCTTTTGTAAATTCTTTGAGAAAATATACTGCATTGTTTAATTTCTTCTTCTCGATTATGATGTATTCAGGTTTAATCTTCTTATCATCTCCACATAATAGACTCAGCTGGGAGTGAATCCCTAGAGACCCTAGGTCAATTAGTTTGCAATCAATATATCATGAAACACCCCCTTCAACAATGACTCCGGCGGGAATTTGAGATAGGGCATTATATTTCATCTTCATTTTAAGAAACTCAGGTGATTCTTTAGGTTCAGTAGATCTAGAAGGGATTTTAGATGTAGAAGCCGTATCTAGAAGATTCCAAATGACAAGAATATTTCAATGGGAAATACCTTCACACTCCAAACTAGGGTTTCCTGATGTTGAGCACAACCCACTTCTTCAGGAGCTTACTTTACCGATCTAACTTCCACACTGATAGCTTGAAATGGTTGCAAAATCTTGTGTAAGATTTCTTTCTGAATTATTTTGAATGCAAGTTAAATTGCTCTGGTTGCACTGCTCAAGCTAAAAAAAATCTTCTCTGAAAATAGGTAAGTAAAAATGATGACGAAAGTCACTTTTAAACATGCTCCCACCTACCATAATAAATGCATCACCATTAGGGCTCAAACCCTAATTTTACCTTTTACCACTTTGTTTCTTTTGTTGGTCGACACGTAACTAGTACTAATAAAGGCACTTTATTGATATACTCCGGGGGTTCAAAACATTGTTACCGATATGTTCCCCCTAAGCTTTTCAAAGCTCAGTTTTTTAGTTCAGGGGTCTCCACACTGGGTGCGGAAACTTGTACATCTTGTGGCTTCTCTTCAGATTTCTTTTTCCAAGTTTTATCCATATCTGCCTCAATGGTTTCAACATCAATCTTCACTTTAAGGTTGACCCGTATGTCTCCCGATGGATTCTTTCTCAGTCTACATGCTCTAGCAATGTGTCTTGGTTTGTTGCAATGATATCATTCCATTTCAGGTGTTCTGCATGGTCCGGTGTTCACATTTTCATTCTTCCTTTTGCATGTTATAGTAGTGTAACCGCTACCATGAAAAATCAAATAGGTTGCTCTCCAACTATTTGTCGCTCCGTAACCATTTGACCAGTGGTCATAGGTTCTATATAGGTTTGGGTTTCAGTTCATAGGGGGTTCTTAGACAACTCCTTTAGATCTTGGTGCATAACTTCCAGAGTTGTTCATAGCCATCCTGCACTCAAAAGCTCTATGCCCAAACTTGTTGCATGCATAACAGTGACCATTAAATCTACCAGATCTAGCCACATTGTTCTGCATGCAAGGAAAGTTATTGTAAACCTTTCTCCTACATACATTGGCAGTATGTCCTTCCTTAAGATAGTTAAAGCAAATAGGTTTAAACTTTTTCTTACCTTTACTCTTGTTGTCGTTCTTAGATGTTGATTGCTTCTTTGGTGCATCACTCTTGGTTCCAGAGGTTTCACCTTCCTCGTATCTAGAGAAACCAAGTCCAATGGTATCCTTTGATGGCTTCACCAATTGCATCTTTTGTTCTAGCTTAGCAGCACTCCAATTGAATTTAGCAAGTATCTCCTTTGACTTAGAATGTTCCCTGGAAAGAGCATCATTGGTCTCCATCAAGGTTTCATTCTGAGAGATAGCTGCATTTAGGTATTCTTGTATTTCTTCTTTCTCTTCATTACCCTCTTGCAGATGAGCGGTGATGGTACCAATCTCTTGTTTCAACTTAGAGATCTCACGCTCCTTGTCCTTCACTAAATCTTCATCTTTTCTTTTGTTTTCTAGCTCCTGACTCATCTTGATAGTCAGTCCTTTCAACTCCCTCATTAGGTTAGTTTTGGATTCATCTAGTTTCTCCACTTCTCTGACTAGGGCCTCCATGTCTGCTTTATCAAAAGAGGTTTTTTCGGTAAATTCAATCAATTGCTAAGCAAGTTCTCTTCTCTTGGCTAGAGAGGCTTTATACTTGATCTTGAGTTCATAATAGGCATTCTTAGACTTAGTCAGACAGTGAGTGAGTTCCCTCATGTTGTATTCCCCCATATCTCTTTCCAATTGGTTAGACTTATAGAAAGGTTGGCTCTGATACCAATTGATGAATACTAAGAGGGGGGTGAATTAGTATGCCTAAAAATTTAATCAAATTCTTAAACAAATTTTCCAGCAGACCAGTGTATTAGTTTAAACAACAAACCAGTTAAAACATAAACAAACCAAATAGCAAATAGAAAATTCACCCAGAGAAGCACAATCACCATAACACAAGATATTTTGACATGGAAACCCAAATGGTAAAAACCACGGTGAGTAAAACTCACAAGTCAACTATCTGCAGAATAGTAACCATACCAGTTAAGGCCTTACAATGTTCTTCACCAGAACAGATCCCATTAGGAATCTAGATCTCTGTTAGGAGATAAGTCCTGTTAAAGACTACTCTATTAAAGGATTTTAGATCCACAACTATGAACCACCTTGTTAGAGGATTTACAATAGGCTTGGCTGGGCCTACCTGGTTAACGGTTTCAGACTTGTCGAAGAGATTAGTAATCAACAAGTGAAAGATCTAGAAAGTAGCACAAAATGCTTGATTAGATACTTGATAGTTCTCTATTAATGCATTGCAGCATTACTTCAGTCTTCTAACCTTTGCACTCACAATCTCTATAGTGAGATACCTATTTCACACAGACCTAATCTTCTCTACAATACTCGCACACATCAATCCTTCAAAACCCTAGACATGATGTCCTCATATAGGAATCTGATTTCATGTCGGTCCAATAAGGTTAGACTACAATTTCCTAGGTATAGTGCATCTAGAAAAATTTGGCAACACAGCACAAAAACACCACCAAAGTGTCGATGGATGATAACTCATCACACTTTACAATTATACCAGTTTAACATAGTATACCGATTACTGATAAACAAAGACTGGTAAACTAGAACATAGTGTTTTGATCAAAAATTAACTGTCGCTAGGGGTCATCATACCACTTGGTGTCTTCATACCACTTGAGGTCTTCAGTCATTGATCGGTAAGCATCTTCTACAAAACACCTATAGTCTTCTACAAACAAAGACTATACATTTAATGGCATATAGTATAGGTGTGACCAACACAACACATATTACCAGTTTAGAATAACTCAAAAATAAGTGTGTGTCCATCAATGACAATCAAAACTAAACATTATCAAAATACCAACACGAGCAGTTGTCGAAACAAACATTCCTAAAGATCTGGACATTGATAGATTCCAAGCCATGGTGGCTCATATGACAAGGCCTCATAACCTTATCTTTTCCAAACATGATGATGTCTCCTTGAATCATCCACATAACACTCTACTCCATATTGAAGTCTTAGTCTATAAACATCAAGTAAAAAGAGTGTTAACAGATGGAGGAGATGGAAGAACCTAAACACCATGATATACCAATTTTCCCAAATGATGAATCCATTGTCTAGTATCTATGTTCAGTCAACAAAAATAATGATATCTACAATCAGGGGAGTGCCAAGTCTCTCAGTCACAAAAATAAGAGAAATAAAGGATCTGATGCTGAAAACTAGTCAATGGCAGTATTAGATCACAAAAAAGTAAAAATAAAGGACGCATTTGTAGGTGAAAACCATTTTTAGGCACCTAAAGATGGGAGACTTTACACTCTTCCTAAACATTATCAAGAGAGGTCACCCATATCGATTGAGCCAACTCAGTTAATAAACATTGGTACTGAAGCAGCAGTCAAAACCATACACCTAGCTGACAGAAGAAGAGCAACCAAATTTTATCAATTTCCTTTAGGAAAAGCAAATCAATTTTGCTTGGTCATCTGCTAATATGCCCAGAATAGATCTGAACCTAATCATGCATCATTTATCCATCACTCCGAGAGCTAAGCCAGTCAAGTAGAAATTAAGAAAAATGAATCCACATGTAGCATTGTTGGTCAAAGCGGAACTAAAGAAGTTATTAGAGGTCGGATTTATCTGACCTATAGACTATGCTTAATGGATTTCAAACATTGTACTAGTTTGAAAACCTAATGGAAGCATTAAAATATGTACAGATTTTAGAGATGTCAACAAAGTATGTCTAAAGGATGACCTTCCTTTACCAAGCATTGACATAATTGTGGATCTAACAGCAGGCCACGCAATGTTATCATTAATGGACAGCTTCTCTAGATATAATCAAATCAAGATATCTCTAGAGGATCAAGATAAAATTGCGTTCACCTGTCCACAGGGAATGTATTGTTGGCATGTCATGCCTTTTGGCTTGAAGAATGTTGGGGCAACTTATCAAGGAGCCATGATGATAATCTTCCATGATATGATGCATACCTTCATGGAGGACTATGTGGATGATTTGTTGGCTAAATCATTCACCCAGGAAGAACATCTGGGCATATTAGATAAAATCTTTAAAAGATTGGAGCAATTCAAGGTTAGACTAAACCCTAAGAAGTGTGTCTTTGAGGTCACATTAGGCAAACTATTAGGCTACATTGTGTTAGAAAAGGGCATTGAAGTAGATCTAGTGAAGCTATGGGCCATCATGGAGATGCCACCTCCTAGGAACATTAGCCAACTCAGATCTTTGTAGGGACGATTGTAGTCTATCAGGTGATTCATAGCTCAACTAGAAGATAAATGTCTACCATGCAATCATCTATTACATAAGAATATATCTTTCAGATGGGAAGACAAGTGTGCAGAATCATTTCACCAACTCAAACAATATCTGATGAATCCACTGTTAGTTAGATGAGAGGGCAGGTGAATCAAATAAACTCACAATTCAATATTCTAATAAGATTCAACCTTGGTAGCACTTACTTGATATGCAACTATGACTGTAAATCATTCAAACTCATAAACAAATAAACTTGAAACATCAAAACACATTTAACACCAAATTTAACATGGAAACCCAAATAGGGAAAAACCACTATGGGATTTCTGACCCACAAGAAAATATACTCTTCTAGAGTATGCTCGGTTAAAAGCAAATCATGTTAAAGATTACATACACATTACTAGATGTGACCCAGTTAAGGGATTTCCCTCAAATCTATTAGAATCTTGCACTTTGTTAGAAGTGACCTTGTCAAAGGATTTCAAACACTCATTTAGAATGTTACCTTCCTAGAGGATTTACAAATAAGACTGTTAGGTCCACTCGGTTAAGAGATTTCCTGTCACTTACAAAAATAAATAACAGTAATAAAATATATCTACAACTTCACATTTGAAATGCTAAAGCAGATTCTATGTGCTCAAGATAATCTTGTTATAAGACTTATCTTTCTCCTTGTTGGGCTTCTCACTCTATTCTTCAAACAGATTTTCAATCTTCTGTACTCGATTATTACTTCTGTAGCATCACTGTGCTTCCATTTGCTTGCATACTTTTTTCTTCAGCTTTCCCTTATTTATAAGCAATTTCTAACTGCTTAATCTCCTTAATCACATTTCCCATGATGAATCTTAGCCATTAGTTCTTCAAACTTGACTAGGTTCATTATATCCTTTGAACTAAAAAATGTTTTATCTTGCCTTGAAACTTGTATTCCTTCCTTGGTACTTGTGCTTGATTATAACCGATCAATCTATGTTGTAGATCTAACTCTTGAATTTTCATTGTCATTGATCCTTAACAAACTTCTTGCATGACATTCCAATCTTCTATCAATCTCCATCTCATTGGCATCCTTCTATTATTAATGTATTCACTCATTCAATGCATTATGTTACTGCTCAGTTGATACTTAGTTAATACTAAACTTTACTCTATAGACATTCTTGACTCGGTTGCTTCTTCTTGAGTACGCTCGGTGACTGATAAACTTGGAGTTTACCAACTGGCTCCTTGCTCAGTAAAATAGAATAGTATCAAACCTTTACTCATTCTATTACATGAAATATTTTCTCCTTCTTATTCAGTCTTCGAATACACATATATAGGATATCCAAACAATCAAAACATCATAATCTCATCACTGTCTAACTTGGTAATAGTTGCCCATTGAATAACTTATTGCTCCCCTTCATTTTCACATTCTTTCTATGTCATTTACTGACATCTTTATACTCATCAAAACATACTCTTTAAGATATGGCAACATCATACTAAATCAATTGCTTGACATCAATGACAAAATAATAATATTAAGACAGTAATCATCCTTTATCAATAATCTCCAACAACCTTCTCAATATCCTCATACCAAAAAACTTACTGTAATGCCAACAATCTCCCCTTAATTTCAACATCTGCCAGTTTTGGTACCACCAATAGCAGGCAAGCCGCTCATTCTCTACATATCAACAACTGAAGTATTATTGTGGGCATTGCTAGCACAAGAAGATCTGGAAGGAAAGGAACGAGCTATAGATTACAATAGTAGAATTTTAAATGGATATGAGCTAAATTATACATTCATTAAGAAGGCTTTCTTATCTATGGTGTTCACCTCTCAAAAGTTTAGCCACTACATGCTAGCTCACACAATCAAGCTACTAGCAAAAAATGATCCTTAAGTATTTACTCAGCAAGGCAGCTCTTACAGGATGATTGTTTAAGTGGGTCATGATTCTCAGTAAGTTTGATATCCAGTACAAATAACATCAGGCTATCAAAGGACAGGTAATTGCAGATCAACTGGCTAAAGCACCGCTACCAAATCAACAACCAATGCAGGTGGAATTTCCAGACATGGATGTACTCACTATTACACCCAAATAGTGGACCCTATACTTTGATGGATCCAATACACAACATGGATCGGGTGCTAGCATCCTTTTTATCACTCTAAAAGGGCACACAATTCCATGATCTTATAGACTAATGTTTCCATGCACCAACAACATCGTTGAATATGAATCTCTGGTAACGGGAATCAAAATGGTAGTGAAATAGAGAATCATGGAATTGAGAGTCTATGGGGATTCTCAATTAGTCATCAATCAAATAAATGATGAATATCAAACAAAGGATGATAAGCTAATGCCCTATAAGAGAATGGTGGATGATTTCAAATGGTACTTTGTACATATCACCTTTGAGAAAATACCAAGATTGGACAATAGATTTGCCGATGCAATGACCACTATTTCTTCATTGCTGCAAATTCCAGAGAAACGGAGTCGTTATGAGTTCCTAGTAGAGCAATTTTTTCCCTAGCCTATGACAATTCAGCATCCCAAGTCATCTATACCATGACCAGTTCGGACTCCCCTCTATATGGGACAATCTATGATTATCTTTATGAATAATACCCTTCCACTCGACCTATCTTGCAACCAAAAATGCATCTTCATCTTGCAAGCCACCTGTTATACCTTAACCACTAACACCCTTTACCGTTGAGGTCTAGATGGTACTATTCTTTGATGCCTTGATCATAATGAATCTGACTATGCCTTACACGAGCTTCATGAGGGTATCTATGGCACGCATTCAAGTGGTCCTACTCTTGCCAAGAAACTTCTGAGAATGGGATATTACTGGCCGACAATGGAGAAAGAGTCTTATCAATTTGCAAAGAAATGTCCTAAGTGCCAAATCCATGACAATCTTATCCATGCACCAGCACATGAGCTATAGTCATTCACCACATCTTGGCCTTTTTTTGAGTAGGGACTCGATTTAGTAGGGAAAATTCATCCTTCTTCTTCAAATGGACACAAGTTCATTATCACTACAATAGAGTATTTCACAAAGTGGATTGAAGCATTTCTGATGACCACTATAACTAGAAAATAGATCACCTCATTTATTCTCAATTATCTCATTTGTAGATATGGCATTCCCAGTTCCATCATCACCGACAATGGACGTCCTTTCAAAAATCAAGACGTACGGGAGCTATGTGAAAGATTCAAAATCCAACATCTCTTCTCCACACCTTACTAACCATAGGGGAATGGTCAAGAAGAGGCATCAAATAAAAACAATTCTAAAAATCCTCAAGAAAATAGTAAATGATGCGAGAAAGGATTGGCATGTACAAATCAATCTAGCACTTTGGGCATACATGACTAGTATTTGGACACCTATAGGGGCTACACCATATTCATTGGTGTATGGATTAGAATAAATTCTACCTCTTGAGGTATAAATCCCCTCTCTCTAAGTATCTTTGAAGGGTCTCATACCAGATGAGGAGTATCAGGTAAACAGGTTGCATGAACTAGAGCTTCTTGATGAAAAATGACAACATGCCTATGACCATCTCAAGGCATACCAATAGCGAATGTGCAGAAGTTATAATCATAAAGTCATCCCAAGGGCTTTCAAATTAGGTGATCTTGCACTAAAAAAAAATCTGAGAAATCAACAGGATCGAGAAAAGAAGGGGAAGTTTGAACCTAACTAGTTGGGTCCTTTTGTCATCCTATCAGCCTATGGATCAGGGGCATATTAGTTAACAACTTCAGAAGGAGATGTGCTTGACAAACCAATGAATAGTATCCATATGAATAAATTCTACACTTAATTCATCTAATGCATGGTTAAAGTGAGAAAATTAAAAAATTGAAAAAAAAAATCGAAAAAAAAAAAAACCAAAAAAAAAATTTAAAAAGTGTAATAAAATAGGTAGTGAAAACCTGGCAATAGGCACTATTTGTAAGAGAATGTCTCCTCTATCTATCAGTACTCATATCTTTGATCGATCTAGTCTCAACTAAAGGCCATCACCACAACACTTATTCGTGCAGCATTATCCCAGACATACTTAGCGTAGTCACTGTTCTTGATTATCCAAAAACACTTATCCATATCATATCCCACTATGGCTTGGTGATAAATGTGTATATTCACATCAATAAATATATGTGACTAGGGGAAACATTCCTCTCACTTCAAGCATTCTGACAACAAACAAACAAGGATCACAACATGCTAAGGAAACAATGTCAACAATTGCTCATCATGCTAGAAAACAAGACCATTATCCAACTGAAAACTTTAACACACACATGATGGATGATTTTTTGAATTATGCTTTGCTAACATATGGCATGAAATTTTGACTATTTTTTATCTTAATTTTTGAATTATTAGATCTCCTGACCTACTCGAGGATGCATTGAGCTAGAGAAGCAACAAAGGAATCTGATATTTTTTTGGTTTTCTGTCTATGAGGCGATCATTCGTACAGTGTAAATTTGTCTCGAGACATGATTGGAAACATATTATTCAAGATATTTTCCACTTTGCACATGCAAATGGTTAACTCTTATCTATTTTATGCAAGCAACACTCAGGTCATCTTGGTTCAATTATACCTCGATGCTTGTTCCACCTTGCAATATCAAAATACATGTAAGTCATACTCAGGTCGTTATGGTTCAATTATACCATGCTGCTTGTATTAACTTCCAACATATCAAAAACTCAATGATGACAAACAAATATAGAGCACAAATAAGTGACTACATAGGAACGACAACGACAGAATTAAAGTGATCGTTTAGCTGCATATCATTTTGCATTTAGTTGCATATCATTTTAATCTTGCATTAGTATCACATCATTATCATCATCATACATCTCATTTGCAAGATACATCTCACATCATTATCATTATCATACATCTCATTTTCAAGCTACATCTCACATCATTATCATTATCATTATCATACATCTCACATCATTATCATTATCATACATCTCATTTTCAAGATACATCTCATAAATCACAGCAATCAATACAATACATCATCACATTCTCATCTTAGCATGAATCACACATCATCATCAAAATCAAGAGCATTATTATCTAAGCATCACATCATCATCATCATAGAATCATAATATCAATGCATATCATCAATAACACATGTGGATCAGAGAAAATTAGTGCCATATATATATATATATATATATATATATATATATATATATATATATATATATATATATATATATATCTCAAAAATGGTCGAAATGTACAAGGGATATCATGTTTGTCAAAATACAACAAAATGTTCAAAATATAGCAGAGACGGGTCTCTCAGGTATGACTATCTTGACGGTCTCGCAGTAGATGTCCTAGCCCCTAGATCTCCACCAATGGATCATGTCGAGTAGGCCCCGTAACACCTTTTCTCTATGTCCTCGTACGACTGCGACCAGATCAACTAGCTGCCACTACTAAATAGCTAGGAGCTCTGTGATCTCTAGGGACCACCTCCTCATATAGATGCCTATAATACTCAGCCTCCTTGGCTGAGTACTATATCTCTCTCAATGTGCCCCAAACTGGGGCACCAATCATTACTCTCTCCAATCTATCAGCAAGATCCTCTGCCCGACCCCGGGGCTCTCTCTATATCCTGCTCTGTAATAATCTGTGTAATCTGGCGCTACTACACTAACACCTGCACTGTGACCTGTAGCACTCTAATCTATGAATCTTTTCAATAGGTGGGTACCCTAGTCTGAATTGGTACCTGTGTCATGGTCCCACCCATACCTATCCTTATCTAAGGCATCAGTGGAGGTAGAACATCAAATCTTCTCCTCTAGGCAGGTCGCCTAACATCCTCTATACCACCTATCACAGCTAACACTACACCTACCCTACCAACTCCACCAACACCAAGAACAAGCCCTCCTCCTTCTCTATCTCCTCCTCTCCCTCTATCTCCCCCTCATCCTCTATCTCCCCCTCATCCTCTATCTACTCCACCACCCCCTCCCCCACCACCTCCTCCTTCATCTCCACCTCCCTCTCCTACCTCATCTCCCTCCTCATCTCTCTATCTGGATCCACCTTGCCTTAGTGGCTACTCATCCTCATCATCAAAGGTAGGTAGCATCTTTATTAGATCAGATATATGTGCTAGTGCATGTGCCATGAAGTACGTTGAGAACTCCTCTTTCATCCCAACATCCACAATCCTAGCTCCATAATCCTAGATCTATCCTGCCAGCATCATATACTCCTCCACCACTACTATGCTATCTAGAGTGGGTCCCCACTCTAGCACATCCTGTCTCTGACAAGCATATAAACAAGCTCCCTATGGCATCCCTTGTTGTCTACCATACTATTGTTGAACACGATTGTGCAATAATCGCTCGATAATAAAGTGCATATGCCCAATGGGGTACCTCAACATATACACATAGGGCATCTTTAGCCTGTTCTCTGCCCACACCTTATAATACATATACAGTCTCCAAATGACCGTATCATCCAGTTCCCTCCACCAATGCTCTAGTTTTTCTATCTTATGCTGGACAACTACACCTGTATACCCATAAGAATAAACTCGCATAACTGGCCTATCCCTATCTGCAAGTGGTCTCAACACAGGAATGTGCTCCTAGGCCCACACATGTAATAATGTCACCCCACCTGATAAACTAGTATATCCCAGATTTACCATCTGGTGAAGCTCCTTATATAGATGGACCAACATACAGGACCCCCATGCAAACCTACATCACCATGTCCTCTAGCACCAGTCCCCATCCCATGGCTAGTCCCTTCGACCTACGGTCGGAACATAGAAATCACCAATGAAACCTGCTATTACAAATGGTAGCATAACGTAGCCAAAATCCAGAAACTCCTGCCATGGGATCTCGTACCGACTAATTTGATCACCCTGGAAGATGCAACGGAGAGCCTCTATCCCACCCTCCTCAATCTTCTCATACAGAAATAAGGCCCCAACTATAGGAATCTATAGAATCCGATAACAGTCCTCTGGTGTGACTATTATCTCGCCCGTAGCCAAGTGGAAGGTGTTCATATCACTATGCCACATTTCTACCAAAGTTGTCAACAAACCCTAGTTAATGATATACCGAGGCATATCTAGTAAAGAGGACAACCCACATCTCTCAATCACATCTTTTTCAACTTGTGATAAGCATGGAATCAATGACCATGATCTTGAAAATCACTCTCGAGACTGGAGCACACCAAGCTCTGCCTAAAAAACAATAAGTGTCTATCATCCATTCATAAATTATCTATCTGATATATCCAATCAAAGTAAAATCAACTTGAAACAACAAAGTATCTCAAGAACACAATATCAATCAAAGATCCATATCGAGAAACCAATCAAAGATCCATATTGAAAGCATCAAATCTAGACTCATATCAAAACATCAAATCAGACCAATATCAAGAAATCACAAATCTAACCCATATCAAAAAATCAAGCAAGGAACCATATCGAAACTCAAGACCCATATCAAAAGCATCAAATTCAGAACCATATCGTAAACTTCAAATCAAACCCATATCGAGAAATCACAAATCTAACCCATATTGAAAAATCAAGCAAGGACCCATATCGAAAGAAGCCTCAAAGAACCATATCGCAAATATCAAATCAGACCCATATCGAGAAATCACAAGTCTAACCCATATCAAGAATCAAAGACCCATATTGCAAGCATCAAATTCGGACTCGTCGAAACATCAAATCAGACCCATATCAAGAAATCACAAATCTAATCCATATCAAAAAATCAAGCAAGGAACCATTTCGAAACTCAGGACTCATAACACAAGTAACATCAGGACCCATATCGCAAGCATCAACTCAAGATCCATATCGCAAGCATCAAATTAGGAATCATATTAGAAATCATGAATCAAGACTCATCGGACATTAACTCGTATTGGGCAACAAAATCAGGATCCACATCACAAATCAATCAGCTTGGCACTCATAAAAAGCAATTTATCTTGACAACAGCAGATTCCAATCTTCATATCAGATATCAAACATTATCACAAAGCAAGACTCACATTGGCTCAGGAACCATAACATAACAATCAGCAGACACATATCGGCATCTATCTAATATATTTGACTCACGATGCATTCTTCCATCATTTTTCATCAATGCGCTAGAAATCACACTCTATGCAATAAATCCCCCCACGCGCTAACTGGTACTACCACTGCGCTACCCTACTAACTTCATGTGCTAAACTACCTGACATGCTAGGTATTGTTGGAAATATGCCTCGAATTCTCTTGACTAGTGTTTAGGTTGATCAGTGTACCTTACCCCAATGAAACAGTTTGTGGGAAGGTTTCGGGTTGTGGGCTTTTCCTATCGGTGTAACTCTGGCCGATGAACATATTGCAAACAAGTATCAGGTTAGGTCTACCCGATGTATCCTCCTTGTTTGGTTATCGGGAAGCAGTGTTTGGATCCACTTTTGTGGTAATCGGGTTAACATCACCTATCGGGTTAGCCATATTGAAGTCTTGTCGTTGTCTCAATGTAGTCGCCTTCAATGTTTGAAGTATTATCAGACATTGAGGAAGCCTATTGGATGTTGTCCCGATGACTCGATAAAGTCACCTTTGGTGATCAAGTTGTCATCGGCTATTGGTGGAACAAGTTGGAAGCTATGCCAATGTCTGATGAGTTCGACTTCTTCTAACCTGGAGTGCATCGCTCATCGGGGAAATAGTTGAGGGTATGTGCCGATGACCGATTCAAGCTGCTTTAGGTGATTGGGATTTCTTGTTCATAGTTATGTCGATGGCCAATGGAACCTTCTTCCTATGGTCAGTTAATAGGTGCGCGAGTCTAGGATGATTGGATGATTGTCACTATACCGCTATGGCAAGATGCACGAAGTTTATCTCCCACAACTTGGCAACCATTGTGGGGCCTAACAAGAGAGTAGCTTAAGTGAGTTAATGGGCAATCAAGTTCAAGATGATCGAATGATTGTCGCTATACCACTATGGCGAGATGCACGAAGTTTATCCCCTATGACTTGGTGACCAAGGTGGGGCTCGATAAAGAAGAGCTTCATTCTGAGTGATTAGTGAGGTCATGCAAAGGTGGTAGGATAGGGACCCCGGAGCCAATCAAGGGGTGCCACATGGCAAAGCATAGAAAGAGATCAAGGAAGATTGGACAATCAAGATAGCTATTTGGTTATTGTAAAGCAGAAAAAGGGCGATCGAACCCTAAGTGTTCCCCCCACCACTCCAAGGAGAGAGAAAGGAGGTCACTAGGGTTGACGGTTTTCACTTAGGCGAGACTTTACATTCAAAAGAGGGGTTGAAACCCACAAGATCCAATCCCACACAATGCAAGATTGGATTCTAAATGAGTTTCAAGGGTTAAGACAGCAAGGCTACCCTCTTTTGTAAAGAATGTAGATAGAAGGATTGAGCTAGGAATGCATGTAAAGTGAGAAAGATTCACTTATAAATAGAGATAGGAATATAGGATGAAGCTGCGGACCTGGAATTAGTAGTAAAATGTCGAGACGACGCTGTCCTGCAAATTTGAGTGAAAGTTGACGGGACGATGGCACCCGGCGTGCACACGGTCCTCTGAAAAATCCGTGAAACGAAGGGGGATCTGTTCGTCTCTACACAAGGATTCCAGATCTTCAATTACAGCCACGTACCTGCAACCTACACACACAAAAGAGAGGACGATTGGGGGGTTAGGGATTAGGGGTTTTCCCTTAGGTCAAACCCCAGTTTTGGAATTAACCAAGAAATGAGAATGTTGTAAATGTAAATGATTGTAATGTAATAAAGTACCAATACCTTGTTGTAAGAATGTTTGTATTCTTACATGCGAAGGTGTAATGTTTGTATTCTTACATGCGAAGGTGTAATAGTGATCTCCTCTTCAATGGTTGAATCCTTATCTTGAATGCAACACTTAGCCTTGAATGGAGACTTAGAATGATCAATTGCTTGAAGGAATGCTTGAATGCTTGAATGCTTGAATGTTTGAATGTTTGCCTAGCACTTCTGCCTCTTGTACACATATGTCCTTTCTCTTTTCATCTACCAAAATGGGAGAGGAAATGTAGTTTATATATTTGTCAATTAGGGTTGAAAGACTGATTTTTCCGACCTTAGGCCGACCTAGGAAGATTATTTTCCAATTTGCAAACTAAAAGACCTGAAGCCCCATAAGAGACCGGGCCCAAAATAGGGCCAGGGACCAGGGCGCTGGGCGCCATGGTCCTAGGGGACAAGGGCATTGGGTGCCATGGTCCTAAAGGACCAGGGCACTGGGCGCCATGGTCCCACCTCCAGGGATAGTAGGGTGCAAGGAGGATCAGGCCAGGGTGCTGAAAAATGCAGTTTTTGGTGTCATAAACAGGTTTCGGGGTCTCCATTCAGGTTCCGTGTTGCATCGCCATTGTGAAGACCCAAATGCAGTCGAAATTGCAAGTGTCACAATTTTAGGATGCTACATTTAGCCCCCACTTTAGCGGGAGTATAAGCGTACGCTCATACTTCTGGTAAAGTACAAGGAAACAACATTGAAAGACTTTCACCACGTTAAGGAGGCAAGACACACCAAGCCCCCAGTGGACTAAGGATCTTACGACTTTGATTGACAAAGTAAAAGGGAAGATCACGAGGGAGAACCATGACTATCAGTAGTAAGGTTCCCTCACTATGAGTCATGCAAGAAAGATATCAAAAATTTTCAAGGCAAAGCTAAATTCGCCAAGAAATTTTCAAGTATCCTGAAGGGATAGATGGGGTGTATGCCCCCCTACGTTAAAGCGATCGCACACACCTCAATGGGGGTGATTGCTTTAAGGTAGCGATACACATAAGAAATGAGAAGGGAAAGGAGCACGTTATCACAAAGATTTAGCCCCCAAGTGTGAGATAAACCCAAGGATAATAGACACAAAACACAAAGCATGAGGTGACTTCGCTTTCCTCAGGGTCAGTATGTTGTATGATAATTCATGTATATCATATGTATGTATGCATAATTTTTCTTCATTCCCCAATCAAGGAAGGTCACCTAGAAGAAGGGAACACATGTGTCTTTTGAGTCAACATGAGAGAGACCAAAAAAGATCTCAATGCTTTGCATCATCCTCAACACTAAGGACAACAAATAGATGAATGAGAATAACACATAGAAGAAGTAACAAACGAAAGAGAGGAGGAGAGAATCTGCTATGCTAATGAAACTAGTCTAGCACGTCATCTACCCCCCGATCTTGCTGATCAATATTTCAGGAAGGTAGGGAACACACTAGAGGAGGAACATCCAACACAGCAAATGGAGCTATCACAAGATCCAAACAAGGGCTATGTTTATGTTCCAAGCCACGTTGTTCTTGTCTAGGAGCTAGGATAAGTGCTTTAGAAAATTTGTTAGATAGATGGTTATCAACATCAAAAAATTCATATTCACTATCAAAAGCAAGAGAAGTAACATTTTCATCATGAATAACATTTTCATCTATATCATCATCAAGATTTATAAAAATAGGATCTTTAACTCGCACAGGATCAAAACCATCATGCATCTTATGTTTAGGAGATTTTGGCTCAATTTTCGGCTAAGGAGAGAATGGAATAATACTAGCTGAAGGTATTTTTGGGGAATGCAAAGTTTGAGAAGCAGCTACCTGAGCTCTAAGATGACACTTTCGTTGGTGTTCACACGCAGAATGATTTCGTCTAGTCTTAGTAGGAAGTTGAGAAGATTGAGGAGGAGGAATGTTCTCATCCTTATCACTTGGGTGTTTAGGTTGTGGTCTCTTAGGCTGAATAATAGGAGAAGAAGAAGATCACTTCTCTTTGTAAGAGGAAGGAGGAGGAACTGTTCCATATAAAGGAGGAATATTTGGTTTAGGAAGGAGACCAAGTCCATCATGACAAGGAGGTATAGGTCTGCTTTTAGACATAGACATAGTCACATCCATAGGAATGGGTTGGGAATCTTCTTGAGGAAAGACATTAGTTTTATCTTTCAAAGGAAGAACTTCCTTCTCAAGAATGATAGGAATATCAAGTTTGGGTGTTCTAGGTTCACTTAGAGATAGGATCATATCTGTTTTCCACTTTTGATAAGATTTGAAAAGATGATCACTTCGCGGTGGAAGAGATTGGAATTGTTTAGGCCAAAAATAATCAATAGGAACGCTAGAAGTTCTTTCAGCTGGTTTAAAGAGACTATGATTGACAGTAACAACTTCACCATTATGGGGAAATTTCAAACATTTATGAATAGGAGAAGTGATAGCTTTCATGGAAGATAGCCAAGGATAGCCTATCTTCACACGAAATTGTTCAGATGAAGGAATAATAGCAAAGTTCACATCAAGGGATTTGTTATGAACTTCAATAGGTAATGTAATAGAACCAATTGTAGGAGAATAAAATGCATCAAATAATTTCACAATCACATCTATTTTGTCATAGATCACTTGATTCAATTGCAAAGTAAAGAGAAATTCTTCAGTAATAACATTAACCATGCAAGAAGAATCAATAAGCACTCCATGGCAAGGTGTATTCTTGACTTTTGCAACTATGTATAAAGGACCATCAGGTGCCCTAATAGTTTCACTAGAATCAAATGTGATGGAAGGTTCTTTAGGGTTTTCTTGCTGCTCTACAAAGTTAATCACATTCGGAGTCATAGACACAAGACCATCAGATGAGAAAGAGGAATCATTAGCCTCAATCACATTTGAGGTATGAGAAGGTAATGGATCAGTAAAAATCTTAACATTTTGGTTAGGAGGAGCTATAGATGTGTTGCCTTTATCATTCATACCAGAAATAGAGATAGTATTATTATCAATCAAATCTTGAATTTTACCCTTTAAAGCAAAACATTTTTCAGTATCATGCCCAGGTTGATGATGAAATTGACAAAAAGATTTGTTATCAAAATAGGGTGAATTAATCTTTGCAGGATCTATTTGCTTTATAGGAGGGAGAGTAAGCACATTTTGTTCCAATAACTTATTCATAATACTATGCAATGATTCATTCAAAGGAGTAAACTTTCTTTCTTTCTTGAAAAACTTAGAAATAGGGAGGCACACCTGATGCTGCATTCACATTATTGCTGATGATGTTTTCATTGAACTTAATGGACTCTCTGTTTGGTTTAAACTTTCCAAATGGTTGTTGACTACTATCACCCTTATCACTCAGAGCCATAGGATTTGCTTGTTCCATTTGACTCACAGTTAGTTGATAATTGTGAAGAGTTGCACATAACTATTGGAAAGAAGTAAACTCAGAAAACAGAAGTTTTTCTCGAATATCTTTTTGTAAATTAGAAATAAGGATCCTTTGAATATCATTGTCAGGTACTGGAAAAGAAATTTGGGCATACAAATGCTTATATCTACCAATGAAATCAGACACTATTTCTTTAACACCTTGTTTACAATGCATTAAATCAATCAAAGTAACTTGAGGACTTATATTGTTTTGAAATTGTTGAATGAAAGCATTTGCAAGTTGTTCAAAAGAAGTAATAGAATAAGAAGGCAACGAGCAATACCATTGTAGGGCTTTATCTCTTAACGTCCTAGTAAACAGTTTTGCAAGCAACCTTTGGTCATAAGCAAAATTGGTACATATTGTTTGAAAAGTCTTAACATGTGTTAGAGGATCACCTTTACCATTATAAAGCTCCAAATGCAGGATCTCAACATGCTTAGGGGGAATAGCTCGAACAATGTCAAGAGAAAGTGGGCTCGCAACATCAAATGTGGGCACACTAAACTTAGATTGATTCATAGAGGCAATTTGTTGCTGTAAAGAAGAGACAGTTTGTGCAAGATTGTTAATGGTCGCTTCAGTCAAAGAATTCATATTAGACGTGTTAGATTGAGATGGAGGTATTATGTTATTGAAAGAAGGTATTGATTGAGAGTAAGGTGGCGGGACACTATGATAGTTAGTCATAGGAGATGATTGGAAAGGAGGAACACTACAAGGAGGAATGGAATCGTTGAATGAATTTCCCCCTTGCGTCATGTTCATTTGTGGAGATGTAATAGGGACACTCATTGAAGGAATGAATGAAGAAGTCAGATTGAATGAAGGAAGAAGGTTAATTGAAGAGGAAGGATTGCCCCCATGACTGGTGATCATAGGCGGAATGTCTTGTATAGAAGTAGTCATTATGTTTGATGTAAAAGTAGGTATGCTAGCAATAGAAGTTGTCAAAGGAATAGAATGATTAACTTGAGTGGGAGGTTGTGTATAACCTAAAGTTTCAGCACAACTCTTCATAGGCATCACATTCAAATCCACAATGTGTGCAATACCACGCAAAATATCAATTCCATTCTTATCACTTTGAACCATATGTTTTAGACCCTCAATTAATGAAAGACCTTGACTATCGGGATACTCTTGAGACATCCATTGCTGAAAATCATCAAATTGGTTATCCAATTTCGAAAGTTGTTCTACAGAAACCTCATGGAGAGCTTCTTCATCATTAGGAGGATTAGAGGAATTACCTGTGTCCTCGTTAAAAAGGCCATTCAAATTAGGTTCTATCTCCTCAGTAACTAAACCTTGGAAAGACTTAATTCTAAGGCTTCATCTAATGGGAATAGTGTAAGTAGGGCTTATTGTTGTAAAACTCATGCACTAGAGAGAGAGAGAAAAATTTTGAATTTTGGAGGTAGCAAATTTCAGTAAAATCAGCCAATCTCCTAGATTTAGGCTGTTAAATGCAATCACGACAATCTCCTGAAATTTCAGAAAAAATGTCAGGGACCGTGGCGAACGGAGTGCACACTGTCCTCCGAAAAATCCACAAAATGAAGGGGGATCTATTCGTCTCTGCACAAGGATTTCAGATCTTTAATTACAGTCGCGTACCTGCAACCTACACACCCTAAGTGTTCCCCCCACCACTCCAAGGAGAGAGAAAGGAGGTCACTAGGGTTGACGGTTTTCACTTAGGAGAGACTTTACATTCAAAAGAGGGGTTGAAACCCACAAGATCCAATCCCACACAATGCAAGATTGGATTCTAAATGAGTTTCAAGAGTTAAGACAACAAGGCTACCCTCTTTTGTAAAGAATGTAGATAGAAGGATTGAGCTAGGAATGCATGTAAAGTGAGAAAGATTCACTTATAAACAGAGATAGAAATATAGGATGAAGCTACGGACTTGGAATTAGTAGTAAAATGTCAAGACGATGCTGTCCTGCAAATTTGAGAGAAAATTGACGGGATGATGGCGCCCGACGTGCACATGGTCCTCTGAAAAATCTGCGAAACGAAGGGGGATCTGTTCATCTCTGCACAAGGATTCCAGATCTTCAATTACAGCCGCATACCTACAACCTACACAGAGAAAAGAGAGGACGATTGGGGGGTTAGGGATTAGGGGTTTGCCCTTAGGTCAAACCCCAATTTTGGAATTAACCAAGAAATGAGAATGTTGTAAATGTAAATGATTGTAATGTAATAAAGTACCAATACCTTGTTGTAAGAATGTTTGTATTCTTACATGCAAAGGTGTAATGTTTGTATTCTTACATGTGAAGGTGTAATTGTGATCTCCTCTTCAATGGTTGAATCCTTGTCTTGAATGCAACACTTAGCCTTGAATGGAGACTTAGAATGATCAATTGCTTGAAGGAATGCTTGAATGCTTGAATGATTGAATGTTTGAATGTTTGTCTAGCACTTCCGCCTCTTTTACACATATGTCCTTTCTCTTTTCATATACCAAAATGGGAGAGGAAATGTAGTTTATATATTTGTCAATTAGGGTTGAAAGACTGATTTTTCTGACCTTAGGTCGACCTAGGAAGATTATTTTCCAATTTGCAAACTAAAAGACCCGAAGCCCCATAAGAGACTGGGCCCAAAATAGGGCCAGGGACCAGGGCACTGGGTGCCATGGTCCCACCTCCAGGGATAGCAGGGTGCAAGGAGGATCAGGCCAGGGTGCTGAAAAATGCAGTTTTTTGGTGTCATAAACAGGTTTCACGGTCTCCATTCAGGTTCCGTGTTGCATCGCCATCGTGAAGACCCAAATGCAGTCAAAATTGCAAGTGTTGCAATTTTAGGATGCTACAGTTATCTTGTTGATGACCCAATGGAATTGCCTTCGGTGATCGGGGTATCATCAGAGATCGGAAGAATTGGTTGTTTGCTACACCAATACTCAATGAGGTCGCCTTTGGTGATTGGGTTGACTAGATGAAAGTTATGTCTATTAGGGTTCCCACATATACTAAGAAGGGGGGTGGGTGAATCAGTATCTGACTGGTAATAAGATTTACTTAAAATAAAACATGCAAAACATAAAGTAACAGTGTACCGATATGCAAGAATTAATATAATAAACATAATCAAAAACATCCACATGAAAAGAACACCATAACATAAGATGTTTAACGAGGAAACCCGGTGTGGGAAAAACCTCGGTGGGATTTGCGACCCACAATATTCACTTACTGGCCAATAAGAGAATATTACTTACAATAGGGGCCTACACATGCAAGAAGGCCAACTGCCTAGAGCACACTGCTCAAAAGGAAGTCACACTGACTTACAATGAGGATTATGCTAATCCAATATTTTGTACTGCTTTATAAAAGCATCTTCAATGCCAGATTCAGTACTGGTTCTTGCTTTGTTCTTTACATATACCCTTGACCTATAATTCGCACATTAGGTCTGTCTCATAATTTTCTTTTTGCTTCCTTACCTATCCCTACAAATGTCTATAATGATCTCTTTTATATACAAGAGTCATTTTACAATTTGCCAAGTTAGCTTACAATAATAAACAAAATATTCCATATCAAAAATCCTGTTGGCCTCTATGCCAGTATTTATCTTTTCTTCTGTGCCGATGTCGGTGCCGATGTAGAGTGGTCTTGTTGATGCCGATGCACTATCTTGCATGAATAATGCTTTGCCGGTAGAATGTCTTGCCGATGCCATAGGATCAAAAGGTTGCCATCAATGACAGAACCTTCAATCATACATAATGTCTCATTGGAGTGTCCATATGCCAACAATCTCCCCTTTTGGCATTGATGGCAACACTCATGAGAAATTTCAAAAAGATGTCCAAAAATGTGTAGACCAAAAATTTACCAAGAAAAATGAGTGACTCCCCCTGAGCATATGATCCCTGTGTTATGAATTTTCTCATCCTACTACTCCCCCTTTGGCATCAATGACAAAGGTTGTCAAGATGTTAGTAGAGTTTGTAGTTATACCGGTCCATGACCTCAACCTTGTAGTTGGGTAGTTATTATCTGAAAAGATCACCCAAAATTAAGTTTATACTATCCATAAACTTTTTGCTATCTTTTATTGTTGTGTCAGTTCTCTTCATAGTACAAGTGAGATGCTACAATTGCTCTATCGGTGTTTTATTTCCTGGTGTTAATGCCTCTGAGATTTCCTTCCGTAGAGATGCTAGATAATCCAATCTTGGACTCAGTTTGGATCTCAAGTATTTTTCCTTATTTATTATTGTCTCTTTCTCTTTCTCTTGTTTAAGTAATTCTGTCTCAAAATTTGCTAACTTATCTTCAAAAATAGATAATGAATCCAATGAGTTGACAAAATTGTCTGTAAGCTTGTTTATTTCTTCCTGTATCTTTCTTATCTTCTTGTCTATATCTATAGTCAAGAAGTTTTTTTTGCATGTGTCTTTGTACAGGTTTTTGTACTCTTTTAACAAACTACATAGTTTTGGTAGAAGTGTGTCAAAATCTCTGTTACACTTCTTAATTCCTTCCTCAAAGAATTTATGTTTCTCCTTTTCTACAATGTCCTTTACAGATTCTACCTTTATTTGCTCAATATTTCTAGAAATGTATTTACATAGTGTATCTAACTGTCCTAAAGAATCTTTATTATCTATATTACAATTAGGAGCTATTCTTTTCAAAAATGGGATTGAATCATCTATTTCTTTGTAAGCTTGTGAGCTATAGTCAGTTATTTTCTTGATGGATTCAAGTAATACCTCAGTCACATTTGTTGACTTTGATGGTGACCCAACAAACTGAGTACCGTTGGAAGTGACCATGCTTGTATTGACCTCTAGCAGGTCAGTTTGTGTCTACATTTCCTTTAGTACTGGTTTTCCTGCTTCATTTCTTACTGGTGGCATTTGTTCTAGAGCCTTTAGCTCTGTCGGTTTCTCTGTTTATGCTTCAGATTCCATCTTTTTCCCTGTATCCGCTACCGGTTGCTCTATATTTCCTATTACAGGAGGTTCTTTGGCTATATCTAATTTTTCAATTGGGTCTTTATCAACTGTTATGTTGATCTTTTGGGTATCAACATTCACAGTCAAGGACTTCAGGATTTGTATTGCCATCCTCTGTATCCATGCTTTCAGTTGCCGGTTGGTTTTTCAAGGATTGCAATTTTTATAGGTGGAGGTAGATTATCTTTAATCTTTATGCTTGGAGGTCCACCAACTTTCCCTTTCCCTTTGTCCTTCTGATATACCTTAATAGGCTTGGGATTCCTATATTCTTCTTGTTTTTCTTTTTCAACCAAAAATATGTCCCAACCATCTTCTGTTTCCTCTGAAACCTCTGTAACTCTACCTACAATCAGTGAAATTTGTCGGTGTGTAGTGGAAAAAACTGTCTAGTTAGCCTCAGCTATTAGATCATCAATTTCTTTCGGGGAGTTTACCAGATATACTGCAAGTAGTTTTTCTATTTTTATTTTCTTGTCCAGTTCAATTACTCCTTGCCTTCTGGCCTCGAGTCTTTTGTATAAGTCATCAGGAATTTCATTTAAGACTTGCAACAAAAACTTTTTAAACATGTCCATGTGTAATATTACACTCTCCTCAACTTGCCCTTTCTCATCAGCCGATAGGGTGTCATAAATTTTCCCTATGTTCTTCAGTTTTCCTTCATCTTTGATCTCATTTAACAAAATTTCTAGAGGTGCCAAGTCAGTTGTTGCCTTTTTCTTTTTCTTAGGGGTCAGATTCTTTTTAGGTGTGACCTTTCTGACCGGAGATCTCACAGCTTGTTGCTTCTACCTTGTCCTTCTAGGTGAAGGAGTGGTTGTCGGTGAGGGATCTCTTTTCCTAACAACTCTTTTAAAAGTTGCTGGCATATCTCCTTCTGAGGAAGTACCTACCGGTGATAGATGAGCTTCAAGTTGTGGGGCTGCCAACTCATCTTCAGTTATGCTGGTTTTCTTTAATACATCTTCCTTAATGGCTTCCGCTTGTCTGGATCCTTTTCTCACAAAAGCTTCTACCTTCTTCACTCTTTTCTTTGACTGAATTTGGCTTTCTATGGTTTCAACACTACCAAATATTTCTTCTTTAGGTTCATTGGGGGCTTCCAGAAGTGCTTTGGCATAAGTTTCAACTATGTGGTCATCCATTTTATATCCCATTTCTATTACCCAGATTGTCCTAGGGATGACTGCTTCCATCCATATTTCATCCTTTTTGATAACAAAGCATATATCATCTTTGTATTTGTCTACAATCTTCTATGATAACCTTGTCCTTTTCTTCATTTTTGTTTTTAGTGCTTGGAAAAAGTCATGAATGATGTTTTCCTTATTGTCACCCATGGTATTGAACAATTCTGTTAGTTGCTTTCCTATCGGTATGTCATATCCGAAATCTTTATATCCTATATTGGGAACTTGTTTTGCTATATGACGCATTAGACACGCTAATAGATTTCCAAATCTGAAGGTTCCTTTCCTATCCTTCTTTATCTCCCCAAGGTTGTCTATCAGTTCATCCTTTAGCCATTCACAGATGTCAATTTTTACATTGTCGGTTATTATGTCATAAGCACTCTTGATGCATAAACTTGAAACTAAGTTGAGTCTATTGGCATGGGTGGCTTTGTAACCTAATATCATGCTTATGAATCTCACATTTGTATCATTTACATCATTAACCCTTAAAGATCTTTTATCAGATGTTGCACCCGTTAGGTCAATGAATAAATCATTCGAAACTTTCTTGTTTTTATCTAGTCTTTTACCGGTGGCCGGTAACCCTGTGATAGCCTTTACGGCTTGCTTGGTGATCTTATGATTTGTGTCTAACCATAAAAATTCTCCATGAACTCTGCTTAATACTATCTTAATCACATCCTTAGGAAATTCAAGAATACTAAGGATTTTTGTCAATCCTAGGGTTTCAATGATTTTGTGTTCAGCTTTGATATTGCCAGTATCATCACATATCTTGGTTTTGTACATGGTTTTGATTTCCTTGTCTCCTAGTTCTTCAATATTATAGTGAATATACATTCTAGGGTCTTCAGCATATACAACACCTTTAAGGATTTGAGAGAATGCACCTAAGGTATCATCTTTCTTTGCTATTTTGGGGACCAATTGAAATAAGGGCCTAGGTCTTTTAATTACTTCCACAACAGTAGGGTTCGCTATGTATTCAATTGCAGAGGTGGATGCCATGATAAATACCCTTTTCTGTCTTGGATGAATGATTTCTTGGAGTGTGCTTGCTTCTTGCTTGAAATGCCTTAGCTCGGAAATCTTCGCGCTCTCTGAAACTTTGAAATCACAGTGAAATGAAATGGAGCCAAAACCTTATTTTAAAGTCTTTTTTGCTACCTACCACATTTATTGCTTACCAATAATATATTCACTTAACTTTATTTGCCGATAATGAGTGATTTTCAACTTCTTTTCTCTAATCGAGGGAATAATAGCACATGTGTCATTAGATTGCCAAACCCTCAAAATAATTTTCTTCAATTAGATGAAGAGCTTCCTGTCGGTGGAGCACTACATTGTCCTACCAGTGGAGCACTACATTGTCCTACCGGTGGAGCACTTGTTGATTCTACCGGTGGAGGAGTATTTCCAATATTTAGATCAGCTTTTCTAATCCATTGCTTTGAGAATTCTTGCTTAACCTCTTCAACCTTTTCTTTACCTTTCAAGCTAGTACTTTTGTTGTCTACCGGTGTACCTTTACTTCTACAAAATTTAGCAATATGACCAATCTTGTTACATGTATAACAAGTTATATTATTTTTCTGAATAGCTTTCCCATAACCTATGCTAGTTTGTGTTCTGCATTGATTTGATAAATGTCCAAATCTTCCACAAACATAACATCTTACATTCATTCTGTAGTTTTCAGAGTTATGACCAACTTTGTTGCATTTGGAGCATTGACCGGTGTGAGGATTGATATTCTGATAATTCCTAGATCTACATTCATTTGCCCTATGACCATATTTATTACAGTTAAAGCATTTTCCATTGAATTTATAAGTATTAGGAGGTCTTACTGTTTTGCTATGATCCTGAGTATTTGCAGTACCAAAGCTTTCTCCAACTTCAAATCCATTTCCAGAAGTGTCACCTTTGGGTCTTTGATTCTTCAATAAGGTACCAAGTTCTTCTGAGCTTTTCTTGAATTTTTCTTTGTGTTGATTTGCAATTTCCAATTCCCTTTCCAAGATTTCTTTTTGTCTCATTAGTTCATTCGAGTCAATCTGAGTATGCATCAGATCTATCTTCAACATGTCATTTTCATAGCTAAGTCTTGTGTTCTCATTTGCTGCATCACTTAGTCTTCTGGTCAATTCTTCTTCATTCTTCTTTCTGTCCTCAATCTCTTTCCAAAATCTCATAATCATATCCTGCATTTCATTTTTTGTTGTCATGATCTCTTGTTTCAACTTGCTTATCATATCATTAAGTGATTCCTTTTCATCATTCTCATTTTGCAATTTTTCACAAAGTTCTCTTCTCTTATTTCTTGTAACAGTAAGATTTTCTTGAAGTGCTTGAATGATATCCTGAGTTGCTTTTAAATCATCTTCTAATTTGATATTTTTCAACTTCTCTACATCATAGTCAGTAAGAGCTCCTTCAAGTTGCTTCATCAGATTTTCCATATTTTTTTTACCGATGTCAAGATCTTCCTCAAGCTATTAGGCTTCTAAAAATAGAGGACCAGGCTCTGATACCAATTGTTAGGGTTCCTACAGATACTGAGAGAGGGGGGGGTGAATCAGTATCTGACTGGTAATAAGATTTACTTAAAATAAAACATGCAGAACATAAAGTAATAGTGTACCGATATGCAAGAATTAATATAATAAACATAATCAAAAACATCCACATGAAAAGAACACCATAACACAAGATGTTTAACGAGGAAACCCGGTGTGGGAAAAACCTTGGTGGGGTTTGTGACCCACAATATTCACTTACTGGCCAATAAGACAATATTACTTACAATAGGGGCCTGCACATGCAGGAAGGCCAATTGCCTAGAGCACACTGCTTAGAAGGAAGTCACACTGACTTACAATGAGGATTATGCTAATCCAATATTTTGTACTGCTTTATAATAGCATCTTCAATGCCAAATTCAGTACCGGTTCTTGCTCTATTCTTTACATATACCCTTGACCTATAATTCACACATTAGGTCTGTCTCATAATTTTCTTTTTGCTTCCTTACCTATCCCTACAAATGTCTATAATGATCTCTTTTATATACAAGAGTCATTTTACAATTTGCCAAGTCGGCTTACAATAATAAACAAAATAATACATATCAAAAATCCTGTCGGCCCCTGTGCCGGTATACATCTTTTCTTTTGTGCCGATGTCGGTGCCAGTGTAGAGTGGTCTTGTTGATGTCGGTGCACTTTCTTGCTTGAATAATGCTTTACTGGTAGAATTTCTTGCCGGTGCCATAGGATTGCAAGGTTACCATCGATGACAAAACCTTCAATCACACACAATGTCTCATTGGAGTGTCCATATGCCAACAATGTCAAAGTCTGATGAAGTCGTCTACAGCTGATCGGATATCGGGGTAACTTTTCAATGTTGGTTCTAATGGCCAATGGGGATGTATCCGATTGTGGATGGTCACCCAGACCAAAGTCCAAAAGAATAGTAGGTGAACACTTGGAATGTTTCTTTCGGTGTATTTAAATATGAACCGACCCGACTTCCGGATGAATGTGGGATAATATGTTTTCCACGAGTTCTTGAATGGATAGGTTATTACTCAATGGTTATGTTCCAAGGCCATTTTACAAAATAACTGAGGAATGTTTGGTTTGATAGATGGCAGCTACTAGAGATTTAACCAATAAGAAGAGCAAAGAAGGGTGTGACTAAAGGCTGTGTAGAGGTGATGGTTTGATGGGTAGCCAAATCGATGTGTCTGCATGAAGTGAGAATAGAGTTCTGAGATCAGAGTCCAAAAAAGAGGATCTAATAACTTTATTGTAATCGTGTTCTTTACTGAATAAATTGATCTCTCTTTGGTGGTGGGTTTTTACCCGCAAGGGTTTTCCCACATATATTTGGTGTCTTTCTCTAGTGCTATTCTTTCTGGTTCATCTTAGTCTTTTGTCTGTGTTTATTTTAATGTATGGGAAACTTAAATTGAAAAATTGAAATACTTCCTTGCTTGCTAATCCCCTTAGAATTGATGATAGAAGAGTGTTTTTCATGCATGGCTTTCCTTACAAGTGGTATTAGAGCCATTTAGTTATGTTATCCTAGTCGAGTAGGGCTATTTTGTGTGAATTTTGTTTTCAGTGGGAGTTTGGCAGAGTATCTGGTTTGCAAATTGAGATGGCACACACTTCTAGACGAGTGGAGATTGAGAAGTTCAATGGTTCAAACTTTGAGTTGTGGAAACTCAAGATGGAAAATTTTCTAGTTGATCGAGATCTATGGGTTGCTATGTCAGGACAAAAACCTTCAGGCATGAAGCAAGAAGACTGGGATCTTGTAGATAGAAAAGTTAGAGGATTTATCTGACTCTGTTCGATATACTTTTTTCTGTTAAATGTTTGTGGGGAAAAGACTACACATCTTCTATGGAAGAAACTTGGAAATATTTATCAGGGGAAGTCTTTGGTAAACAAATTGTTTTTGAGGAAGAAGTTGTATTCCTTGAAGATGGACGAGGGAACATCTCTTGCAGATCATCTAAATGTTTTCAACATGATGGTTGCTCAGCTAACTTCTATGGGAGTCAAGATTGATGATGAGGATCAATGTTGTTGGCAAATGCACACTCCAATGAGAAATTGTAGGTGATTGAAGGTATTGTCATTGATGGCAACCTTGCAATCATATGATATCAGTAGGAAGACATAGGCACTGGCACTGGCAGACTCTACACTGGCACACAGAACACCGGCAATGAAAAGGAAGAATACCGGCATCCTGGCCGACAATAATTTTGTATTAATGTATTTTATAATTAATTGTAAAATCTTTTGTAAGCCGACATGGCAGATTTTAATATGACTCATATATGTATGAGATCATTGTAGATCATTTATATAGATGAGATAGGATGCAAAGTATGGAATAGTAATAGGAGACCTAATATGTGAATTCTTGGTTAAAGGTTTATGTTGTAGCAAAGTTTAAACCGGTATTGAATCTGGCTTAGCAGATGCTAATCTGAATCAGTACAAGACATTGGATTATTATAATCCATTTTGTAAGTCAATGAGACTTCTTTTGTAATTGAGCAGTGAGCTCTAGGCACTTGGTCGGCCTTCATGTGCAGGCCCCTATTGTAAGAGTAATATTCTCTTATTGACTAGTAAGAGAATATTGTGGGTCACAAATCCCACCAAGGTTTTTCCCACATCAGTTTTCCTCATTAAAATACTGTGTTATGGTGTGCTTCTCATGTTGTTGTTATTTTTCTTATTTAGTGCATTATTTCTAGTTTACTAGTACTTAGTGTATATCGTGAAAATGGATAACAATAATAACAATATTGAAAGGCTAAATGAATTCAACCACAAAACCCTAGCCTAACAATCAACAAAGATCCACCATAACATATGAAGATTACCTAAGACAATGCAAATCAAATGAAATCACAAAGATTATACCATCACTTGTCCAATAGGGTTTTGATCTCCATTCTTCCTATCTCCATTGATCTTGCTTGATATATTTGCTCTCAGATTTTATATGCACAAGAGCTCAACAAAGAACGGAATGTGGTTGCAAGTAGGATCATAATGTAGTCAATTGATCAAGTTGTTAGGGTTTGATAATGAAGAAGGCATCTCCTTAAATAGAAGACACAATATGAAATGGAGGGATAAGATTGAGAGGTGTAAAAAGAGAGGTCGGCTAGGATTAGAGGGTAGGTAAAAGAAATAATAAAATAATGAAAGAGGTAGGTAGTGTATGAATTAAGAGATGAATGACATGTGTCATAGGTAGAAAAGATTAATGAATTAATTAAATAAATAAAGATTTATTTAATTAATAGAAGAAGTAGGATAATTAAATAAATAAAAATATTTATTTAATTTAGGAAAAGGATAATTTAAATAAATAAATGTATTTATTTAAATGAGAAATAAGGCTAGAAGAGGATAAATGAATTAATTAAATAAATAAAGATTTATTTAATTAATAGAAGAATTAAGCTTAGATAATTAAATAAATAAAATATTTATTTAATTAGACTGGACAATTTTGGGTGTCTACATTTTGCCCCTCTTTGAGACAATGCGGCTTGTCGCGTTGTTTCAAAGAAGATAAGATGAACTGATACAGATTTTCCCCAGAATGGGAATGATATGCCCCCTCGAGAGATTGGATGAAAATGTCTGAAAAGATTGCAGACAATCTCTCAATAAGAAAGGAAGGATAGAATGGACTGACCGAATAAAGTGACAGAGTCATGGGATGAAGAAGACTGACTCAGAAAATGAAGGTGAGGGCTAGGGTTGGCTATAAGATAGACCACGGGCAAAAGACATCCTCATTGTCATCTACACCCTCACAAGATCAAAGTGCAGAGTGAGAAAAAGAGCAGCAGCAGTCAGCAGCGATGGCTTTCGTACACAGATTCGACCGTGTTCGCCGATTTCAGAGGCCAACAAAGGCAGGAGAGCTGGTAAGTACCACCAAACCTCCTCATAATTTGACGCATTTGTTTTTGTCATTAATGCATGCTGAATAAAGCAATAAATGCGCTTAGAAGTAGGGTACAAAAAATGCAAAAACTGAGAAACCGCATCTGTATCGGTGTCAGGTGCGTCTGTGTCGGTGTCAAGCACGTCTGTGTCTGGAACCGCGTTTGTGCCAAATGCGAGCGCGTCTACATCCTTCAGGGGCATTTATGTTGCAAAGTCGCGTTTGTGAACAATGTAGGCACATTTATGTCAAACAGGCACGTCTGTGTTGTTTAGGCGCGTTTGTGAGTTAGAAATGTGTTTATGTCTGAAAAATGCAAGGTTTTGGTCTTCTAGGTCAAATCGGCAGTTCTGTGATGAACATACGCTGTCGATTGGATAAGCTGCTAAGAGGATACACTCAAGCAGGTCCTCTAGGAAGACTAAGATAGATCAAGGCACTGTGTGATGAACAGGGAGCACCAAGATAGAGTACTTTGTGATGAACAGGAAGTACCCAAAGTATGAGCAGCACTTTGTGATGAAGAGGGAGTGCAAAATGTGAGTAACACTTTGTGATGAACAGGGAGTGTCACACACGTAGTACTTTGTGATGAACAGGGAGCACTACTAGGATAGAAGCAACACTTTGTGATGAACAGTGAGTGTCACTAAGATAGATAACCATATGCATTTAGATAGCGAGTAGCATTTTGTGATGAACAATGAATGCCATGATGATTGACATGATTGATTTGTTTGACTGCAGGAGTATTTGCCTATGTTAGAGTCACGGGAGAGATTCCCGTCAACACAGAGGTTGCGACTGGAGTTGTTGTTTTAGGATAGAGCTGCCATCGAGGAGATGGGTTTGAGACATGTGTTGTATGTGCCTGAGTTTCAGGCAAACATGGGTTTGCTGACTGCGCTGGCCGAGAGATGGCATTTAGAGACTTGCACATTCCATTTGTCGATGGGTGAGATGATAGTCACCCTTGAGGATGTTTACAGGATTCTGCATATACCGATTGATGGAAATTTGATTCCATATGATCGTGACGGAGACAAAGAGGCTTTGAGATGGGTGTTTTAGGATCCCGGCCTAGAGATGAGAGCAGGACATGTGGCATGGGACACCATGACCGCGACAGGGTTAGCCTTGCCAGCTGTGATTGGAGGAGCTATCAGTGGGTTCCTATGTCTGGACAGGGCAACACGAGGGTTGGCAGTGGGCTGGGGAGGAGCACTGGAGACACTAGTGACACAGCACACCAGATATGCGTGGGGTCCATGTGTGTTGGCCCACCTATATTATGAGCTTCACCAGTTTGTATACCATGGATCAGTGGGATTGGGATGTGGAGTGACACTACTACAGGTTTGGGCGTATGAGCATCTGCCTATTACACGACCGATACATTTCAGAGGGAGAGGTCATGGATGGAGTTTTGTTCATCTGTATGACATGATCACTTCGCAGCCTCAGATTGGCAGGTTAGAGCATTGGCGGTGAGTGATAGATGACATTGACGTAGTCATCTAGAGGCCGTATCTGGGATGCGAGGAGTGGGAGGATGATACAGTGGAGCTTCCTTACACCTTCCAGAGTAGGTATCTGATTGGGCAGATGCCCTATATACTGGAGAGATAGCTGGTGGACAGAGTATGTAGGCAGTATGGCAGGATCCAAAGGATGCCACGAGGCTCGGGTATGTATGCCCGTATAGTTAGGGATCAGGCGCAGTTCGGGCCTTTATTGTCATATGATCATGCGCTAACACAGCTGGCAGAGATGTTGCCCCTACCCTGAGATATGTGGCCAGAGATCAAGGATGTCGGGATGGATGTGAAGTATGCAGCATATTGGGCCGAGCATCCATTCCCTCGATTGACAGATCCAGGAGAGCTACTGGAGGGAGATGGAGGAGGAGATGATGATGATGGTGGTGGGGGTGATGGAGGCCAAGGCCGACGGAGGCAGAGGGGAGTAGTTGGGGAGAGGAGGGTGGCACCTCAAAGGGAGGGTGGACAGGAGGGATAGGCCTAGGTGGTGAGGGGTCACGGCAGATTGCCCCTGCAGGTACCGGCAGCACAGGGTCCTCGAGCATAGGGACAGAGATAGGGACAGGTACAGGGATAGGTGCCAGTACAGGCACAAGAGTAGGGACGGAGATAGGTACATGGACCTAGGCATATACCGAGACAAGTACCTGTTCAGGCACCAGTACAGGCACAGGGATAGGCACAGGGGCAGGCACCCGCAGAGGGAGAGCCACAGGCAGAGGCAGAGGGTGGGGATCCAGAGGAGGATGAGCTGATTGAGCTCAGGGAGATCTGCCAGGGCCAGGCAGATGAGATCCAGGATTTGGAGAGGGAGAGGGACCGACTCAGGACTAGGCTCAGGGATACTGAGCGGGAGAGGGATCAGGCAATTCAGTCCTACACAGAGGCTGAGACAGCGCTGAGGGCAGGGAGGCAGGCGGGAGAGGACACAGGAGCAGGCTATGCATATGTCCTGCAAGCCAGAGAGGAGATTGCCTACTGGAGGGACCTGTATTATGGTGTCGTGCCAGCGGATCAGCAGGCGAGGAGCTTCCATAGACCATCGCGGACAGCGATAGCTACAGGAGGGAGCTGGAGGAGACAGGTATCGAGTGGTGGGGTCATGGGTCCTCCACCACCACCAGATAGAGGGGACAGGAAGGATGATCCTGGGGGGGGTCCTTTTAGGGCTCAGATTCCATCAAGGCCAGGCGGCTCCGAGGGAGGGAGTTCATCATAGCTATAGAGGGCTCCCTTGTACCAGTATTTGTACCATTTTTGTATTGTAGACACCTGCAGGTGATTTTGTAGCCATATGATTTTGACATCATCGTATCATGACAGTGTTGATTATATATATGAGATGATTCATTTTTGCGGCAGCTATATGCATGTGTACCTATGTGATGAGATGTTCTTATGTGATGCTTATGATATGGATGCAAATATGTATATGATGCAATGCAATATATTTTTGTTCTTTTATGTTGTATATGTTATGCCAATGCAAATGTGAATGTATGTAATGCAGATGAATATAATAATGTAAATGTAAATTGTGCTAATAGGTGTTATGTGCAGGATGTGATGCAGTTGTGATATCTATATGTATGTGTGAAATGCTTATATGTGGTAATGCAGGTGTAAACTACATGAAATGCAAATGTTTTTGGTGTGTCATTATACTCAGTCATGTGATAGCAAGCTACACGGACTCAAGAAGGACGATGGAAGTCAATCAAGAAAGGGGGATGGAAGATAGAAGATATGAAAGTGAAAGAGCTTCTTGTGCGTTATCATCATTGAGCTTTATTATGGCAAGATAGGTTATGACAATCGAGGCATATGTTTGACCCAGAAAGTCATTGTACCCATTTGCATAGAGATAAGACGGTCACAAACAAGGAATGCCCCAGTTCATACTAGACTCACAGTATCCTCATATCCTTGGACAAGTCATAGCATTACTAAGAGACAATCCACAGACAACAAATACAAATAGGTGACGATATCCCATCCTCGCCTTTTTAGTCAAAGACATCCTAGAGATAGAATCTCTAGTCAAAGACATCCTGGAAAAGCTAAAAGACATGTCACCAAAAGATAAAATCAAAAGAAAACCAAGACTCGACACCAACATCCACTGTAGTCCTCAAGTTAAGTATCTCTTGTCACTTGTATAAGTCTTATTTGATTGTGGTCACAATGTTTACTTTCACAAAAAGGATAGATAGCACTAAACCATATGTTGTTTGAGTCTGTTGAAAGATTTGATTTGTTGAAGCTCATTGTTGCTGCTGTGTCGCATCTGAAACTGACTGAATCCATGAAACTGATACTTTATTGCGGAGAAGACGAAACTTTATTGCGGATCTATGATGCAAATGTTGCTTTATTGCGGATTGTGCGCGAATAGACTGAAGAAAGCTGGAAGAAATTGTACTCCTAAAAACATGTGATGTTCTTAGTTCCACACCCATCACTAGACATAGGAATTGCCTTAGCCACAGATAGGATCTGATTTATTATGGATGGAAAGGGAGGTTTATTATGAACGGCTAACCAATCTTGGGTAGATCAATAACAAGCCATGATGGGCATAGGTAAGTTTATTATGGATGAATAGGTTGTGAGTGTGTGCAAAGTGAAAGGATGAAAGTGAATCCTGAAGGAGGGAGGAGCAAAGTCTCTACGCATGGCGCTGGTGACCCAGTTTTCACCATGGTACTTGCCCAGGGTGCCACTGAAGTGGTTTTCACCGTTGGACGAAATTATTTCTCTTTACTATTTTGGATTTTTCAATTTTTTTTGTGTCACAAGTCACCTGTTTGCCAGGTTTTCACCAACTAACGATTTTGTTGTTTTTATAATTTTTTTTGTATTTTTGAATTTTTTTGATTTTTTTGTATTTTTGAATTAGGATATTCCAGAGAACTATGTGTAGAACCGGTGAAGGTGCATGCTGTTGATAGGATCCTCCAAAGGTTCACCTTCTATAGTTGAGAGTTGATATGCCCCAAATCCATATTCTACTGTAATGATGTAAGGACCAAGCTAGTTTGGTTCGAACTTGCCCTTCTTCTCTCTGTCTTGTTGATTTTTAGGATTTTCTCTGAGAACTAAGTCACCCACCTCAAATGTGCGAGGCTTGACTTTGTGATTGTAGCTGCGACTCATTCATTGTTGGTAAGCCTTGAGATGATTAAAAGCAGTGTGTCTTCATTCATCCAACAGTTCTAGTTCTTGTAAGCGAGAGACCCTGTAATCTTCATCGCTGATGATGTTTTGCAAAGAGACCCGTAAAGAAGGTAACTCAACCTCAATAGGCAAGATGGCTTCAGCGCCATAGACAAGTGAATAGGGTGTAGCTCCTGTAGGTGTGTGGACACTTGTGCGGTAGGCCCAAAGTGCAGGATTGAGTTGGATATGCCAATTACGGCCAGCGTCGTCGACTGTCTTTTTGAGGATTTTAAGAATTGTTTTATTAGATGCCTCAGCTTGGCCATTACCTTGGGGGTAATATGGTGTGGAGAAATGATGGGAAATATGGAAGTGGTCACAGAGTTCACGAACATCCTAATTTTTGAAGGGATGCCCGTTATCAGTAATAATGGAATGAGGAATACCATATCGGCAAATGATATAGTTAAGGATGAAGGTAGCAATTTGTTTTCCAGTAACTTGTGTGAGAGGCACGGCTTCAATCCACTTTGTGAAATACTCTGTGGCTGTGATAATGAATTTATGACCATTGGAAGAAGGAGGGTGAATCTTGCCTATGAGATCGAGTCCCCACTGACAAAAGGGCCAAGGAGACGCAAGTGGTTGTAGTTCTTGTGCTGGTGCATGTATGAGGTCTCCATGAATTTGACATTGCTTACATTTCTTGACAAACTGATATGAGTCTTTTTCCATATTGGGCCAGTAATATCCAATCCTGATGAGTTTCTTGGCCAAGGTAGGACCACTAGCATGCGGACCACATATCCCTTCATGCACTTCACGTAACGCAATCTGAGCTTCGTCGCTTTCTAAACATCTAAGAAGAGTGCCATCTAGACCTCGTCGGTATAGGATATCAGCTAGAATGACATATCAAGAGGATTGGCGAATGAAAGTGTGGCCTTGGTTATTTGATAGATCAGGAGGTAGGATATTGTCACAAAGATATGTGAATATGGAACCATATAACTGGGATTCGGGACCAACAACGCATATCATTTTAGTATCAGTGATCTCATATGAAGGAACCAACAGGTTGTCTACCAGGAACTCATAGCAGGTTTCATTTTGAGGTAGATCAATTAGTGAAGCAATTGTAGCCATGGCATCTGCAGCATGATTCTGCTCTCTTGGTATCTACTCAAAATCTATCTTTGTGAAGTGCTGTTTCAAATCATCCACCATTTGTTTATAGGGCATTAATTTTTCATCTTTTGTTTGGTAATCATTAGTTGCTTGACGGATGACAAGTTGAGAATCCCCAAAAACACGAAGTTCTTGGATCTTCCACTAAACTGCAATTCGTAATCCAGTTGTTAATGCCTCATATTCTGCTATATTGTTAGTGCAAGGAAATGAAAAGCGGTATGATTTTGGTATAGAATTGCCTTGAGGAGTTATAAAGAAAATACTAGCTCCTGCCCCATGTTGTGTGTATGAACCATCAAAGTACAGTTGCCATGGCCTTGTATGTGATATCGTTAAAATGGATTCATCTGGAAATTCTGAATTTAGAGGAACATCATCAATCATGGGGGCATCTGCTAATTGATCTGTAATTGCTTGTCCTTTTATTGCTTTTCTGTCCACATAATCGATGTCGAATTCACTCAGGATCATTACCCACTTGGCCAGTCGCCCAGTAAGTGTTGCTTTATTGAGAAGATATTTTAATGGATCAATTCTTGCAATCAACTTAGTCTTATGAGTGAGCATATAATGTCGTAATTTCTGTGAAGCAAAGACCACAGTGAGACATGCACGCTCGATTGGTGTGTAGTTTAGCTCATATCCCACCAATGTACGACTGATATAATATACTGCTTTTTCCTTGCCGTCAGCTATTTGTTGTGCTAGGAGTGCCCCCAGTGTTGTTGGAGTAGCTGATATGTATAGTAACAAAGGCTGATCTGGAATTGATGGCATCAAAATTGGCAGATTCAAAAGATAATCTTTGAGTGTCTGAAAAGCTTGTTGAAAGTTATCATCCCATTTGAACTTGATATTTTTATGTAGCAGGTGCTCGAAAGGATTACACTTATCTACAAGTTGTGCTATGAATCTTCGTATAGACTGGAGTCTCCCTTGTAAGGATCGAAGTTGAATGATATTTCTGGGTGGCGGCATGTCCAAGATAGCCTTGACTTTTGCTGGATCAGCTTCGATTCCTCTTTTGGACACAATGAATCCTAGGAGCTTCCTGGAGGTTACTCCAAAGACACATTTCTTGGGGTTTAATCTTACTTTGTATTTTTCCAACCGATCAAAGATGACTGAAAGTATGTCCAAATGTGTATATCTATCGATTTACCCAAGAGATCATCAACATAATCTTCCACAGTTATGTGCATGAGATCATGAAAGATAGTGGTCATTGCTCTTCGATATGTAGCACCTGCATTTTTCAGCCCAAAGGGCATGACATTCCAACAGAAAGTTCCCCACGGATAAGTGAATGATGATTTGTGTTGATCCTCGGGTGCAATCCTGATTTGATTATAACCAGAAAATCCATCCATTAAAGATAACATTTCATGACCTACTATGAGATCAACGATCAAGTCGATATTTGGTAATGGGAAGTCATCTTTCGGACAAGCTTTGTTGATGTCTCTGAAATCTGTACATATTCTGATGCTGCGATCTGGTTTACTGACAGGTACTAAATTGGAGATCCATTCGGGATAATCAATTGGGCGTATGAATCCGACATCCAATAACTTCTCCAGCTCTGCTTTGACTAGTAATGCCACTTGTGGATGCATTTTTCTTAATTTCTGTTTCACTGGCTTTGCCCCTGGTTTGACTGTCAAATGATGCATTACCAAATTTGGATCTAGTCTAGGCATATCAGCGTATGACCATGCAAAGTTGATTTGTTGTTCTTTGAAGAAGCTTATGAATTTTGACTTTTCGGACTCTGTCAATGATTGAGCCAGGAATATGTTGTGTGGAACCTCTTCTGTACCAATGTTTGTTTTGATAGTCTCCTCTACCAACATGGATGATTTTTCCTCATATGATGCTGGGAGAATGTCAAGCCTTCCATCTTGGGGTACCTCAGAGAGGTTTTCGCCCTCAAATACGTCCTTTTTTTTTACTTTTTTGGGATCAGATAGCACCACAGTGTGGTTTTCACCATAAGACCCTTGATTTGTTCTTATTTTCACATTTTTGCGACTGGAAGGTCCGACACCCTCACCAAAATATGCCATGTTGTTGAGTTCTATGGTGTATCCTGCTTTGTGGTCCCCAGGGGGAAGATCATCTCGTATGCCAAGATAGTCAATAATAGCTTCGTCATTTTGAAATGTGTCAAATTGTGCTCGTCCTTCATAATCCCAGTCAATGAGTTGGTGGTGAACAAGGGGAAGGCCTTTAATGTTTTCAGAGTTTGCAGGGCTAAGAGTGAAGATGTGGTTATATTCGGGTATATCGAGGCAATCGTCGAGATCATCGATGGCACTCTCCTCATCATTTTCGATCGCAAGCAAATCCAAATTGTCGTCACTAGTAGCGCCTTCCAGGACAGGCGTTCTCATCCTATGTGATTTTGACCTAGAACCTTGAGACGAAGACTGTGTGCAATCTTTATGGGTTGTTTCTTGACCAACTCTGAACTTTTTATAAAATTCCTCTTCTTCTGTGGGTTCATCTGGCTCTCTGAATGTCTCGGTGAGCTCATAGTCACTGGAGGATTTGTCTGAACCCCATTCCCATTCGTTGGAATCTGTGGAATAGTAATCTTTTTGTTGAACTTTGGCAACTTTTATTTGTGATGCCTCTTCTATCCTTTTAGTATGGATCTTGGAAGTCAAAAAACCAAGTCCCTTTGAGCGTTCCCTTTTTACAGTCAATTCAGGTTGTAAGGGCTCCATGACGGCTTCTTTGCGTAACCCAAGAGGGCTTTTTCCATCATACCTGAATTTTTGTAGAATCTTGAAGCCTTTTCCATATTTCTCACAAGGTATATTGATCTGATCTTGTGTGTCCTCTTTAATGTCTTTGTAGAGCATTTTGTATAAATATTCCTCTTCTAGTTCGCCCCATCTTTGAAAGGTAGTAGGATCCCATTTGAGTATCATGATGGATATTTGCTTGTTAGGATGTGGCCTTCCATATTCTTTTGGAGAGCTCATGACTTGTCGTAAATACATGGTCTGATTTAAAGTGTATTCTCCCATGCCTTTGTCCTGAAATTTGCCTTTAAGTTCACCTTGTTTTGATGTCGAAGGTTTCAATGACTCAAGGTCAATGTACGTCGAAGAAGGAGCAGCCTCACGATTACTGGGAATGATGGTTTCTGTATGTGATCTCAGGTTATTACAATATATGAACGGATTAGGATCACCGTTAACTGTTACCTCGACCCTATTATGAGGAAACTTAATGCATTGATGATATGTCGATGGGACTACCCTCATTTCATGAATCCAAGGACGTCCTAGCAATATATTATAAGTGAGATCCAGATCTAGGACCTGACAAACCACATCCTTTGTGACTGGCCCAATTCTTAGAGGTAAGGTGACTGTGCCCTTGGATGAGCGCTCTTCATCATCATATGCCTTGATGGTGATTTGATTTGTTGAATTCACAGCTTTATCAGAATATCCCAATTGTTTAATGGTGCTCAATGTACAAATGTTTAGACCAGCTCCTCCATCTATCAGGACTCACTTTATTCGATGTTTGTGTATGAAGGCTTCAACATGTAAAGGTGCATTATGTGGCTGACTTACGGAGGCATCATCGGCTTCTATGAATGTAAGAGAATGTGGAATGGAAAGGTATCCCACCATGGCTTGAAACTAGTCCACGTTCAGATCAGTAGGAACGGCAGTGTCTCTCAAGATTTTGTCAAGAATAGCTTTATGAGCGGGGGATATACGTAGGAGCTCCAGGATGGAGATGAGCGCGAGTGTCTTCCCTAACTATTCTACAAGGTCATACTCAGGCTTGGTTGATGAAGAAGTGGTATTTTTAGTGAAGGCACCTGGAAACGTAATTTTACCTCGATGAGTTGTAACATGACATTCAGAGGTAGGTTCGGAAGAAGATCCAACACCTCTTAGAACAATCTTGGGTCTCTGAGGAGGATTCTCAGGATTTTTGTTCTTGATGGTAATAGTAGAGATATGATTGTCCATTGAGATGTGATTGATAGTTGAGTCATATTTGTAAGGTGCTCTAGTATAGTTGGCTTGATCATCTGTGACTTTAGCTTTTCCTTTGTCATGCTTTGGGAATGGTTCCTTAAACATCTCATGTTCTTGATTGGATGAGTGTCCCTCAATCTCAATGTCACCTCTATCAATGAGATCTTGCACAATGTTCTTCAGTCAATGACAATTTCCTATTTTATGACCCTTTCTCTTATGAAATTCACAATACTCATCATCATTCCACCAATTTGGTTTAACCTTTGGTTCATATGGAGGAAAATCTGGAACTGTGATCACTTTGTTTGCCACAAGCTTTTTGAAGACTGATTCAAGTGGTTCTCCTAATGGAGTGTACTTCCTTTGTGATCTAGAAGTTGTTTGAGTATTCACTTGATTGTTTGTAGAACTTGATCCAGAAAAAATGAATTTGGGTCGCACTGTGTTAGCATCAACAACACCATCATTGACTGTGTTCTTGTTTTTATTCCAAAATCTTGGCTTGTCTTTTCCTTTAAAGTCATCTTTGTTTTCCTTGAATATCTTAATGACTCCTTGCTCAATTAGGACCTTTTCTGTTGCTAAGCCTTTTTCAATGACATCCTTGAAGGTGGACAAACAAGCTTTCCTTAGATCATAGCCAATATCCTTGTTAACGTTTTGAGTGAACATTTCTACCATTTGTTTCTGTGGAATTTCACAAGAGCATCTGCTAGCTAGATTTCTCCATCTTTGCAAAAATGATGCAAAAGATTCTCCCTCTCTTTGCTTGGTATTGCACAAAGTAGTGATTGATATGTCTATCTCTATATTGTAGGAGAAATGCTGAATAAATGCCTCTGCTAAGTCACCCCATGACTTAATACCAGGTGGTAATTGAGAGAACCATTCCATAGCTTGATCGCCTAAGCTTTGTGGAAATAATCTCATCAAATATGTTTCTTCTACCGCTACCTCAATGCAAGCTGTGAAAAATTGTCTTATGTGTGCCTTGGGGTCTCCTTTTCCTCTATACTTGTCAAATTTTGGCGTCACAAAGTGTGCAGGAAATGGAGGCATTGGAATGCTCTTATCAAATGGATAAGGACATATGTCTCTCATAGTGTATGTTGGTTTTGGTGTATTCATGTCCTCCATTTTCTTTTGTAAATCTCTGATTTGTTGCTCCAAATTTCTCTTAGGTGGAGATCTACTTCTTGTAGTATACCCCATGTTTGAGGCACCAATTTGAGGAGGAGCTTGTTGCATGTATGGATGATATTGATCATACACATGTTCATATGGAGGAGGTCTATATTGATGCAGCATATATGGAGCACTTGGTGTAGCTTCATGTTGAGGAACCCCATATCTATTTTGTGCATGTATACCATATTCTACAGGCATGTCATGTTCTATTGTGTTGCCCTAAAATTTGGCACGGGGTTTCCTTGTGTCCAAATTTTGAGCATGCCTTTGAATGTCCAATTGTTCTGGTTGATCCATAGCTTGAGCATATCTATCTGCATAAGACTTCCATAATGGTCTTCGAAGGTAAGTATCATATGTTTGACCATGTGTATGTGGGACTTCTGGTTTTTGAAGCAAAGCTGATGGTGATTCAGGTACCATATGCGGTCCTCTATTTCCTCCACTATTAGGTCTCCTTTGATCCATGTTGGAGTGAGTTTGTTGCGAGGGTCAGTTTTCCATAAGTTGAGACATGTCAAAATCATGAGGTATCTTGGCTCCACTTTGTGCCATCATGTGTATGAAGTATTGTCTATCCCTCCTCATTATCTCTTCAACCAATCTATTGAAATGGGGATTCATAATGGATTCTTCTACATCTGCTGAATGTATTGAAAAGTTGTCCACATTGTCATTATGTGTAGCATTGTTGTTTGTAGTGTCTGCGTTTTCCACATTTGGAATGTTTCTATAAACATCCATGTCAGGTAATGTAGTGTGCTCAGGATTGAAAAATAAATTGTTGTCATACTCATAAGAACTCATGTTTGCGGACTCTTGAGCTTCTTTAGCTTTTCTCCTAGATTTTTGAAGACGGGTTTCAACCATGAACTAGGTATAGACCAAGATGTGAGAGACTAGATGAAAGTGGAAAGAGTATGGAAGACCAAGAGTTGTATGGAGTGAAAAATGAATCTGAGGTGTACTTGCAATGTCCAAAGTGTAAGACCAAGTATGTATGTAGTAGAGTAGGTGTGACTTCCAAAGAGAGAATAGTTTCTCTTGATGAGGTAAGCTGACCTTGACTCTAAGTAAGACCAAATGAGACCCAAAGGTAAGAAACCTTGATGAGGGACCACTTAGCAAAGTGTAGTTGTATGTAGTGTGTTGACAAAGTATGATGAGGACAAGCAAGTGACCTTTTGACCCAAGTTTAGACAAGTATGAATGTAAAATGAGATGTGAAGCAATAATGGACTATATGAGACCCAAAGACAGGTTGAATGCTAGATGAAACCTAAAGAAACAACCTAGGAAGCTCAAGTATTCCGAAACTGATTTCTTTTATTTGCTGGACTGTAAAAATTTTCAATTCTGGACATAGACGCTTCTGTATACTTCACAGACGTGATTCCCAGACACAGACGTGTCTCTGTTCAACACAGACACTTCTAGACACACAGACACTATTATGCCCTTCACAGACACGCTTAGATGACTCAGACGCGGTTAAAACAGACACAGACGCATTTCTATAAACTTCATACAATTTTTCCAATCTGTGAAGTTGTTTTGTTGTGACCAAATCCGACTGTTTGACTGTTTTTCGTGACAAGAGGACACAATGTTGATGAGGACTCAATGTTTGCAAGTGTTTAGACTCCCAAAATGACTCCAAGAAAGTGTGTTGTTTGATGTAAGATGTTTTGCATACACTTGAAGACACAAAAGACACAATGTTTTGTTGTTTGGTCTTGAATGTTTTGAATGTTTAACATAAGACAAGCACAATTCTTATGGTTGGCCAAGACAATAGTTGTTGATCCCACATAGGGTTTTACCCCCAAGGCTACGCTATTCAGAGTGGATACTTAGATGCTTGACCTCACTGGCTCCACCCTCGGCACTCACTTCTCAGGTCAGCCAAGCATCAGTCCCCATGAAAACTCCCCATGGCGAACTTTGTATCTCTACTAAGAACCGTATGTGTGTGGGCCACTACCAGAGGTCCGACCTCCTGCCCCAACAACTAGAAGGATTTGGGCTTCTAAAACAAAAAGGTGCTAGTAAGGGCATCCAGTCGTGTGGCCATACATGTGGCACTTTCAGCTTTGTAAATACAGAAGGCTCCCAGCCGGTAGGGGTTACGCCCTACAAATGATCAAATAAATTTGATCAAAAGGGTTAATGGGGAGACATAGTGTCGGTATGAACTAATCAGCACATGTTATTCATAGTTTTCACCATGAATACATTTATTTATAGTGGTTTGGAAGAAGATGGCTTTTCTTTTGCTACCACTTGCATCGTTCTCTTCTCACTAGTAGTCCTAATGACCACACAGGAAGACAGGCCCTCTAAAGATAAACAAAAAAGAGCCTATTGCTCAAGACACAAAAGACAATGATTCAATTTTAGTGCACCAATGGAAGTGTTTGCTAATCTATGAAAACAAGGCACACAACAAAATTTCAAAACCCTAGCCAAGGACCTGCAACAAAATTTGTTAGTAGTTTGGGTTGTTTCAAATGATCACCCCTTTCTGCAAGCACACAAGTTAGGTAAATTTTAGAAACCCAAAAGACTTTGTGAAAGAGGGGCCTTCAAGAAAAACGTTTTTTTTTTTTTTCCAACACAAGCTGCACAAACTTAGTTAGCTAGATCTGAAAGGGTTAGTCCAAAAATAAACCAGATCTGAAACCCTAAGTGCGAAATCCAAAAATTGAATCAAAGAAAATTTGAAAATTTTGAAATAGTAAATACACAGATGTTGTTACCCATGACACAGACGCGTCTGTATGACACAGACGCGGTTTTGTGACTCACAGACGTGGCCAAAAATCACAGACGCCCTTCTCGGACACAGACGCGAGCAGAAAAAACACAGACATGCTTATGAAACACAGACGCTCCTGTCTGAGACCTGCAAAATAAAACTTGTCGAAAACACAGACGCGACTCCAGATTCCGCAGACGCTCCTGAAAATCAGAGACGTGATCCGAAAGTTCGCAGATGCGGAAAAACCTAAAATGTCGTCGAAAAATGTCCGATCTGCAACTTCAAAAATGCAAAATCTGCAACAAAAAGGTTAAATGCAAAGGGACAAGAGTCCCACCGGGCGTGCCAAAATGTATATGGTGAAAATGGATAACAATAATAACAATATTGAAAGGCTAAATGAATTCAACCACAAAACCCTAGCCTAACAATCAACAAAAATCCACCATAACATATGAAGATTACCTAAGACAATGCAAATCAAATGAAATCACAAAGATTATACCATCACATGTCTAATAGGGTTTTGATCTCCATTCTTCCTATCTCCATTGATCTTGCTTGATATATTTGCTCTCAAATTTTATATGCACAAGAGCTCAACAAAGAACGGAATGTGGTTGCAAGTAGGATCATAATGTAGTCAATTGATCAAGTTGTTAGGGTTTGATAATGAAGAAGGCATCTCCTTAAATAGAAGACACAATATGAAATGGAGGGATAAGATTGAGAGGCATAAAAAGAGAGGTCAGCTAGGATTAGAGGGTAGGTAAAAGAAATAATAAAATAATGAAAGAGGTAGGTAGTGTATGAATTAAGAGATGAATGACATGTGTCATAGGTAGAAAAGGTTAATGAATTAATTAAATAAATAAAGATTTATTTAATTAATAGAAGAAGTAGGATAATTAAATAAATAAAAATATTTATTTAATTTAGGAAAAGGATAATTTAAATAAATAAATGTATTTATTTAAATGAGAAATAAGGCTAGAAGAGGATAAATGAATTAATTAAATAAATAAAGATTTATTTAATTAATAGAAGAATTAAGCTTAGATAATTAAATAAATAAAATATTTATTTAATTAGACTGGACAATTTTGGGTGTCTACACTTAGTTTTAATATTCTTTTCATGTTTTAAATCAAGTAATTTGATATTCCGGTTGCATACTGATTCACCCCCCCTCCCCCTTTCAGTATCTTTGGGAATCCTAACAATTGGTATCAGAGCTTGGTCCTCTATTTTCAAAAGCCTAATAGCTTGAGGAAGATCTTGTCACTAGTAGAGATGGAAAACTTGAGAAAGCAATTGGAAACAGCTCTTACAGACTATGATGCAGAAAAAGTGAAGAAGAGGATGATCTGAATGCTGCTCAGGATATTATTCAAGCACTTCAAGAGAATTTTACTATTGCAAGGAACAAGAGGAGATAACTTTGTGAAAAGATGTAGAATGAGGAAAATGAAAAGGAAACTCTTAATGATTTGTTAAACAAGCTAAGACAAGAAATCAGTACAACGAAGAATGAGAAGCAGGATATGACTATGAGATTCTGTAAAGAAATTGAAAATAGAAAGAAGAATGAATAAGACTTGGTTAAAAAACTAAATGATAGTGGAAATGAAAACACAAGACTCATTCATGAAAATGATATGTTGAAGATAGATCTGATGCATACACAAAATGACAGAATTGAACTCATGAGACAAAAAGGAATCTTGGAGAATGAACTGACTGCTACAAATCAACACAAGGAAAAATTCAAGAAAAGTTTAGAAGAACTTGGTGGCATGCTGAAGAATCAGAAACCTAATGGTGATACAAATGGCCTTGGCTTTGAAGTTGGTGATAGCTCTGGTACTGAAAACAATCATGATCATAGCAAACTGGTAAGACAACCTACTGCTTAGAAATTTAATGGCAAATTCTTTAACTGTAACAAGTATGGTCATAAAGAAAATTAGTGTAGATCTAGAAATCATTAGAATACTAATACACCCACAGGTCAATGTTCTAAATGCAACAAAGTTGGTCATAATTTAGAAAATTGCAAAATGAATGTAAGATGTTATATTTGTGGAAGATTTGGACACTTATCTAATCAATACAGAACACATACTGGCATAAGATATGGGAAAGCTATTCAGAAGAACAATGTGACTTGTTATGCCTGTAAAAAAATTGGATATATTGCAAAATTTTGTAGAAGTAAGGCATCACTAGCAAATACCAAAGGTCCTAGTTTGAAAGGTAAAGAAAAGGTTGAAGAGGTAAAGCAATAATTCTCAAAACAATGGATCAGAAAGTCAGATCAGAATGTTGATGGGAATACTCCTCCACTGGTAGAACAGAGTATCACTCCACCAGCAGGAGACTCTTCATCTAACTAAAGAAAAATCTTTTGGGGGTTTAGCATCAAAATGAAAAACATGTTATTATTCCCTCGGTTGATGGTGAGAAGTTAAAATTACTTCTATACCGGCAGATGAGTTAATTTTTGACTTAACCGGTGAGCATTAAATATGGTAGTTGGAGAAAATAACATTATAAAGAAAATGTTTTGGCTCCTTTTTCATTCACCGAGCATCCAAATCTTCGAGATAATGAAAATTCCTAAGCGAAGGCATTCTAAGCGAAGAAGTGAAGCAATCCATCAAAGCATTCATCCTTAAGGCAGATTGAGGTATTTATAGCTATGGCATCTTCATCCACTCCTGAATTTATTGCAAACCCTACTGTTGTTGATGTTGTTAAGAACCCTAGACCTGTATTCCAACTAGTTCCTGAAATTGCAAAGAAAGATGATAGCATAGGTGCATTTTCTCAAATTCCTAAGGGAATAGTATATGTTGAAGACCCTAGGATGTATATACATTGTCATATTAAGGAATTAGGTGATGATGAGATCAATAATATGTATAAGAGTGTGATTTGCAATGAGTCTGGAAATTTCAATCCGGAACATAAAATAGTGGAAACCCTAGGTTTTACTAAAATCCTTAGTATCCCAGATTTTCCCAAGGATATCATAAGGATTGTGTTAAGCATAGTACATGGTGAATTTTTTTGGTTAGATTAAATTCACAAAATCACAAAAGAAGCGGTAAAAGTTGTAACAGGGTTACCTTCCACTAGTAACAAACCTGACAAAACAAAGAAGGTCTCAAATGACACAATGATAAACCTAACCGGTGCAACATTTGATAAAAGGTCTCTAAGGGTAAATGATGTAAAAGACATAAATATCAGATTTATCCGTATGATCTTAGGTTATAAGGCTACACATGCAAATAGGTTGAACTCAATTTCTAGCCTATGTATCAAAAGTGCTTATGATATGGTTAATGATAATGCAAGGATAGATGTATGTGAATGGCTCAAAGATGAGTTGATAGACAATTTGGGAAAGATAAAAAGAGATAAGAAAGGAACATTCAGATTTGGAAATTTGCTTGTTTGTCTGATGCTGTACATAACAAAACAAGTACCCAGTATTGGTGAAAGAGATTTTGGTTTTGATATTTCGGTAGGAAAACAACTATTGGATCTATTGAACAATATGGGAGAAAACTGAGAGAAAACCTAAATGAACATTTTCAAGCATTGAAGACTCGAATGAAAGATAGAGTAAGACTGTCACAAGCTATTGTGGATAAATATCAGAAGGAAATTTGTTTTGTGATCAAGAAAGATGAAATCTGGATGGAGGCAGTTGTCCCTAGAACTATCTGGGTAACTAAAATGGGCTATGAAATAGATGACAATATCATTGAAACTTATGCAAAACCCCTCCTTGAAGCACCCAAGGAGCCTACTAAAGAAGTTTTTGGAAATGCTGAAATAATAGAAAGTGGAATTCAATCAAGGAAAAGGGTTAAGAAAGTTGAAGCAACCATAAGGAAAGGAACCCAGCAGGCTAAAGCAATCAAGGAAGATGTTTTTAGACAAACTGGTATAAGTGAAAGTGAGTTGGAAGCACCTCAACTGGAAACTCATCATTCACCGATTGGAGCTTCTTCTGAGAGTGATATACTAGCAGTATTTAAAAGGGTAGAAAGGAAAATAAAAGCCACACCGGTACCCTCTCCTACACCAAAAAGAACTAGACAAAAACAACAAGCAGTAAGGCCTCCAGCAAAGAAAATGACTCCTAAGAAGAAGAAGGTAAAACAAGATATTGCCCTAATAGACAAACTTCTTAGTGAAATTATAGAGCATGGTAAGCTGAAGAAAATCAACAAAATACACAATACGCTATCAGCTGATGATAAGGAAAGCATAGAGAACAGTGTAATCTTACACTTAGATATATACAAGAAATTTTTTATGGAAGTTGTTGATGAAATTCTAAATGATCTGTATAGGAGACTAGAAGCTAGAAGGTTAGCCATTGTTGAGCTGGACAAGAAAATTAAGATTGAAAAACTACTTGCAGTACATCCAGTCAACTCAACTGATGAAATAGATAAACTAATAAGTGAAGCAAACCGGATAGTATTCTCCACTATTCACCAGCATGTAGCACTGATGGTAGGTATACTAAAGGAAGTCTCTGAGGAAACAATAGATTCATGGGATATATTCTTTGTGGAAAAAGAAAAATAGGAAGAATTACTCAGACCAAAGACTATTAAAGTATATCAAAAGGATGGAGATAAAGGAAAGGTAAGGTAGGTGGACCTCCAAGCCTTAAAATAACTGACAATGTGCCCCCACCTCTTTTAGATACTCTACTGGTAGATACTACTGACAGTCAATCAGCCACAGAGAGTATGGAGACTCCACTAGAGGATACAAATCTTGAGTCTGAAATTTTGTATACTGTGAATGTAGACACCCAGGAAGTAAATGTTGTGGTTGACATAGAAACCATTGAAGATAAGGAGGAAGATGTGACTACTGAGTCACCGGCTATAGAGGCTAAGATAAGCATAGAAAAACCTACACAGGCAGAGCAACTGATGGAGGATACCACTGAGAAACCAGTAGAAACAACTAAAAAACCATCTAAAGAACCGGCAAAAGAGAGTTCAAAGGTACAAACTAAGAGCTCAGAGAAACCTTCTGAGACATAGATAGAGAAACTGGAATAGGTGTAGGTTGAAGCATAGGTTCAGATAGAGATAGTGCTACCAGTCCAAACTAAAAAAGCCCAAACCCTTACTTATTGAAATGCAAACATAGACTGACCTACCAATGGTCGAATCAAGCAAAGTAATTACCACAACTAGTAGCAAGGCTATTGTGAAGGTAGTTGGACAATCATCTGGTACTTCTATGGAAAAATTTAGACCTACAAATGTAACAGAGGTCTTATTGGATTCAATAAAGAAGATCACAGAATGTAATGCACAAGCCTATAAGGCTATTGATGATACAATTCCAATTCTTAAATTGATAGCACCAAAGTGCATTGTTGATAATAAGGATTCTTTAGGTCAACTACACACAATGTCTAAGTTCATCACCGACAACATATTAACTGTTGATCAAATAAATGAGGATACATTTAAGGAAAGAATGATTAAAGAAAAAGAGAAATTCTTTGAGGAAATTGTGAAGAAGAACAAAGAGAAAATGGATACCCTATTACCGGAACTTGGAGAAATAATTTTTGACTTCAAGAAACTGTATAGGGACACTTGTAAGACAAGTATCTTAACTGAAGACCTTGACAAGGAAATCAGCAAAGCACAAGATAAGATTAACAATATTGCTAACAATCTAATAGGATCATCGGATTCATTTTTGGAGATAGAAAAGAAGATTGCAGAGCTGGAAGAGAAAATCAATAAGTTAGAGAATGACAAACAGAGAATAAAGGATAAAGCAAAGGACTTGAAATGTAGACTTGGTCCAAGACTAGAATACCTCATTTCTTTGAGAAAAGAAATATCTGAGGCTTTGGTTCCCAGACTGAAGACACTAGAAGAGAAAATGCACATACTCACCGGTATAGTGCAGAGAACACAAGAGGCAATAAAAGATAGCAAAACATTCAGTAATGGTATAAATTTGATTTTGATAGATATCTTTCAGATTGTAACCCATCGGTTACAAGAATCCAGGCAGGACTCCACTGACAGCGAATGACAACCTTTGTCATTAATGTCAAAGGGGGAGTAGTGTGATGATAAAAATGGTCAGAAGGAAGTAGAGATTATCTGCTCAAGGGGAGCATACATTTTTGGACACAGTTTTTTGGCAAAGTTTTTTTGGACTTCAGTTTTCAAATGCATTCTTGAATTTTTCTCATGAGTGTTGCCATCAATGCCAAAGGGGGAGATTGTTGGCAAATGCACACTCCAATGAGAAATTGTAGGTGATTGAAGGTATTGTCATTGATGGAAACCTTGCAATCATATGATACCAGCAGGCAGACACAGGCATTGGCACTGACAGACTCTACACTGGCACACAGAACAGGGGCAGTGAAAAGGAAGAATACCGGCATCCTGGCCGACAACAATTTTGAATTAATGTATTTTGTAATTAATTGTAAGATATTTTGTAAGCCAATATGGTGGATTGTAATATGACTCATATATGTATGAGATAATTGTATATTGTTTATATAGATGAGATAGGATGTGAAGTATGGAATGGTAATAGTAGACCTAATATGCAAATTGTTGGTTAAAGGTTTATGTTGTAGTAGAGCTTCAACCGGTACTAAATCTGGCATAGCAGATGCTAATCTGAGTAGTGAGCTCTAGGCACTTAGCCTTCCTGCATGTGCAAGCCCCTATTGTAAGAGTAATATTCCCTTATTGGCCAGTAAGTGAATATTGTGGGTTACAAATCCCACCGAGGTTTTTCCCACACCGGGTTTCCTCATTAAAATACTGTGTTATGGTGTGCTTCTCATGTTGTTGTTGTTGTTCTTATTTACTGCATTATTTATGGTTTACCAATACTCAATTTTAATATGCTTTTCATGTTTTAAATCAAGTAATTTTATATACCGGTTAGATACTGATTCACCCCCCCTTCTCAGTATCTTTGGGAACCCTAACAAATGTATGCTTTTGTTATGTTCTCATCCTGACACATGGGATCATCTGGTAATGGCCATTGGGAGTACAACAACCACTTTCAAGATGGAAGATGTGGTTGCTTTGTTGCTATCAGAAGAAACAGAAAGGAAATCTTCTAAGATAGTCAAGGAGGCCCTTGTTGTTCGTGGCAAGACAGAGGACAAGAAGTCTAAATCCAAGTTAGAGGAAAGTTCTACTCCTGGAAAGAAGTCCAAAGTGAAGTGATGGAACTGTGGACAGGTTGGTCACATTCAGAAGGATTACAAAGTGAAGAAGAAGAAAGAAAACAAGAGTTCTTCAAATTTTGGGTCCTCACAGAATTAGGATGGAGATGCCTTATGGGCTACTTTGGTAAGTCAGACATTTGGTGGTTTCTGGTTCAATCACGATGCCATATGAAACTAGGTACCATGAGTCTTTGACAGTGATGTAGACTCATCATTTGATGGTGAATGTTCTTCATGTGACTGAAGATGCTGACATCTTGAGGATCCATAAAGGGGTCCTTGGTAGAGATGTTGTTTATGTCATATTTTGACATAATTTCCTTAGTTAGGATGTGTTATATTATGTCTGGGTACACTCTTGAGATGCATTTAGAGTTTTGACATAATATGGTTATGTTCATAGAGAGCATATAATCTCTTTGGAAGAGATGTGCTAGATCATGTTTGTCAAGTTTATATTCCTGACTCTGTAGTTGGAAGTTTGACAATAATCTAGTTTTTTTTGTTTCTATAATTTTGAGTACATTGATCATATTGTCTGATACTTTATGATAATGTAGTTATGCATTTGGAGGTTGGCATGTGTTGATCAGATACAGGTGCTCATGGATACATGAAAACATAGATGGTGCTATCTTTCTCTTGTGGCTAGAGATCTATGTGTTGGAATGATTAATGGGTTCAACCGAGATGCATTCATCTGTTATAACACAGTTGGCATTTAAGAGGTGGGTATAGAAGGGCATGATACAGGGTGTTGTGAAGACCTGCTTGCAGGTTCTTTATTTCCAGTTAGTATTGGGAAAGCTCTTGGTATAAATATTTATTCACTTTTATGTGATGTTGTAAATGGTTATTTTTAACTTTGACATTACCTGTGCAGTGAGAGATCCTTGGTGTGTATTTCATGTGAAGCTTGAGACTGTGAGTAACAAGTTGTACATGTCAATGTTCTAAAATTCAATTTGGTATACCTTAAGGGTATGTGTAGTTGGATGTGTGCTAGCACTTGTTGTGGTTGCTATTCTAGCTACGTCTGTAAAAAATGTTTGTACATTTGCTTAGTTTTTGGATCATGAGTTTTGTGTGCTCGAGAGATAGAGTTGTAATTTTCTCAATGGATATCTTCTATGTATATCCAGTGGCAGTGACATGGTAGAAGGTGGAAGTGTTCATGAATGAGATGAGACTGCTCTGCATAGGTGCACATGTTAATTTCTTTTTCCTGATGGTTTCTGATCGAGTGTTATATCAGAATTGATGGGCTTTAGAGTCCATGCTTCTCAGTGTAATATGTAAGTGTTTGGCATGGTAGACAAGTCCAGTAAATTCCTTGACAAGTGGGAGATTGTTCGACATAGGCCTCAAATTCTCTTGACCAATCTTTGGGTTGATCAGTGTAACTTACCCCGATGGAACAACTTGTGGGAAGGTATCAGGTTGTGGACTTTTCCTATTGGTATAACTCTGGCCGATGAACATGTTGCAAACAAGTATCGGGTTAGGTCTACCCAATGTATCCTCCTTGTTTGGTTATTGGGAAGCGATGTTCGGGTCTTCTTTAGTGGTCATCGAGTTAACATCACATATTGGATTATCCATATTGAAGTCTTGTCAACGTCCCGATGTAGTCTCCTTTAGTGTTTGAAGTGTTATCGGACATCAAGGAAGCCTATTGGATATTGCCCCAATGACCCAATCAAGTCACCTTTGGCGATTGGGTTGTCATCGGCTATCGGTGGAACAAGTTGGAAGCTACACCGATGTTCAATGAGTTCAACTTCTTCTGACTTGGAGTGCATCGCTCATCAAAGAAACAATTCAGGGTATGTGTCAATGACCCAATGAAGCTACTTTAGGTGATTGGGATTGCTTGTTTGTAGTTATGTCGATGATCGATGGAACCTTCTTCCTATGATCAGTTGATAGGTGAGAGAGTCTAAGATGATCGGACGATTATCGCTATATCGCTATGGCAAGATGCATGAAGTTTATCTCCCGCAACTTGGCAACCATGGTGGGGTTTGGCAAGAGAGTAGCTCGGGCAAGTTAACAGGCGAGCAAGTCTGGGATGATCGAATGATTGTTGCTATACCGCTATGGCAAGATGCACAAAGTTTATCCCTTGTGACTTGACAACCAAGGTGGGGCTCAACAAAGAAGAGCTTCATTCTGGGTGGTTAGTGAGGTCGTGCTAAGGTGGCAGGACAGGGGCCTCAGAGCTAATCAAGGGGTGCCACATGGCAGAGCGCAAAAAGAGATCAAGGAAGATCAGAGAATCAAGATAGTTGTTTGGTTATCTTGTCAATGACCCAATGGAATTTCCTTCAGTGATCGGGGTATCATCGGAGATCAGGAGAACTGGTTGTTTGCTACACCGATACCTGATGAGGTCACCTTCGGCAATCAAGTTGACTAGATGAAAGTTATGCCGAAGTCTGATTAAGTCATCTACTATTGATCGGATATCAGCGTAACTTTTTCAATGTTGGTTCCGATGGTTGATGGGGAAGTATCTGACTGGGAATGGTCGCCCAGACCGAAGTCCAAAAGACTAGTAGGCGAACACTTGGAATTTTTTTGTCGATGTATTTGAATACGAACCAACCTAACTTCCAGATGAATGTGGGATAATATGTTTTCCATGAGTTCATGAATGGACAGGCTGTTACTCGATGGTTATGTTCCAAGGCCATTATACAAACTGACAGAGGAATGTTTGGTTTGACAGATGGCAGTTGCCAGAGATGTAATCGATAAGAAGAGTGAAGAAGGGTGTGCATATAGGTTATGTAGAGGTCGATGTGTCTGCATGAAGTGAGAACAGAGTTCTGAGATCAAAGTTTAGAAAAGAGGATCTGATAACTTTATTGTAATCGTGTTGTTTACTGAATAAAGTGATCTCTCTTTGGTGGTGGGTTTTTTACCCATAAGGGTTTTCCCACGTATATTTGATGTCTTTCACTGGTGCTCTTATGTCTGGTTCATCTTAATCTTATGTTTGTGTTTATTTTAATGTACTGCAAACTAAAATTGAAAAATTGAAATACTTCCTTGCTTGCTAATCCCCTTAGAATTGACGATAGGAGAGAATTTTTCGTGCATGGCTTTCCTTATAGGTATAACTCTCTAAGTGTTAACCTATCTTCCTTGCACACTACCAAATGCTACTTAGATGCTAACCTACCTAGGTTAACCCTATGCGCTAACATGTCTATCATATACGCTACGCAATTTAACCTATTTGCTAACCCGACAAAATCCAATGCAAAAAATTGAAAAACATGATCAAAATACACAAAATCACTCAAAAATGAGGAGAGATTTTGACCACTTACTGGTGGGCCATAGGTGGCAGGTCCCTGATGTCGCCTGACGTGCTCATATCGGTGCGAGGAGTATGGAATCGGCATCATCGTCGGAGAAACAAATGTCACAATCACAAAGAGAAAAATATGCAAATGATTTTTCAAAATCACATTTTACCTTTTTATATGGTAAAATCAACAAGGTTAATAAGTGGGACATGTATTTTCCTCACTTTTTCATTTTTAACCTTATCAACATCATTTTCAAGAGATGAATCAATAAAATACATTCAACATAGTCAATATTCACAAAATGCAATTAATCCAAAAACGCTCATCAACTTGACAATTTTTCACTGAAATCTTGATTCATCTCTTGAGGGGGCATCATCAATATCATTCATCAAATCTGGGGTATCATATCGATCAAATTTTGATAGCATATTCAGCAAATTTTCTTTGAATCAACTTGTGCACACACGTCACTTCAAAGGGGCAAAATGTAGACGTATAAAGCTGACCACTTTCCTAAGTGAATATTTAATATTCATTTTAATCCCATTCCCCCTATGAATTATATTTTATTTAATTAGTTCCTTCACATTCATATATTTGATTAAACGAATTACTCAATTTATTTAATTAATTCACCTAAACCTTTTTTAACCTTTGATTAAATAAATCACTTTATTTAATTAATTCTCCTTTCTCCCCTTTTAATTAAATTTATATTTAATTAAATTGATCCTTGCAAATAAATAAATCTAATTTATTTATTTAAATCCCCCACTTTTATTTATACAAGTTGCATGTAATTGATTGAAATAAAGTAATTTTATTTTAATTAAAATCCTTTTCCCTCCACTTGCAAAATCCTACATCTCTCACTTGCCTCCTTACCCCCCTTCTAGATTCTTCTAATCACTTCCAATTTAGCCTAATCTATCTCCTAAATATTGTCACAATTCTAAGCAAAGAGAAGTCACTTCTCAAAGTCTCCAAAGTCTTTGAAAACCATTAAAGGCTTTATGTCCTCAACAAGTTAACCCTCAAAGTCTTCCAAACCATTTAAGGCTCTTACATAACCATTAATGGTTAACTCAACCTTCTTGCATGATTAGAGACTTTTTTTCTAACTCAACCCTCATCTAACCCAATGGAATCATCAAGCATTCATGGATTTAACCTTGGTTATCCCTTTAACCCTTGCACAAGAGTTTATCCTTTGGGTAAAAGCTTTATCCATTGGATAACCCTAGTCTAACCTCAACCCTTACCTCCTAAGGTAACCTTCATGTCTTCTCAAATATTTAATGCTTCTTTCATCTCCTCTCAAGCAACCTCTTGTTGACAATTGTCACCATTTCATTGGTGATAAATATGAAAATGGATTGATTAACTTTCAATCCTAGCCCTTGTTAAGATTATCCAATCTTGACCATCCATTGCCCTATTTTTCCTATAAATAGAGCTCCTGTTCTCTCATTTTGATATATAGAAGTCTTTGTATATCAAACCTATAGTCATTTTGCTAGTGATATATAAGTTTCATGCATCAAAGTTATAGTCATCTTACTAAGCATTTTATCCTCTCTTTGATAAATCATCTTAATAAGCATTTAGAAGCATTCTAATATCATAGAATATCCATGTTAGAGTAGTATATCATTTCTAGGATAATTAGCTAATCTTATCATCATCTTTATGCTAGATTAATCATCATAGTTTCAATATCATACATATCTATGAATACATTCATGCATAATAATCAAACATCACTCATTCTTGGAGTTGTCATTCCTAAGTCACTTTGCTCAATGATCTAAGAGCAAAGGCATTGACTTCAAGGATCCTGTGAGATAGAGAACAATGGGACACCCCTTGTGAAGTTAAGCTATTTTGATATAGTTCCTATAACTTGCACCAAGAGTCTCATTGGTGTGTGCTCTTTTTGAATCATACTTACGTTTCTGTCGTCCTCATTTCTCGCACACACATTACATTCGCACTCTATCGATCAAGATCTCACTCACACAAATGCATAAATCCTATCACATCTATATGTCCAAAAATGACCTAACTGAACTAACTTATATACCCTTTACATACATGAATGCCTTATGTCAGCTTACAATATATTACAAAGTAATTACATGTCGGCCTAGACAAATATATAAACATTAATCTTCATGATCGTTATCACTTGACCTTTTACCGAATCATTCTTCTATATTGGATTTCACATATTGATTCCTAGTTTGTCGGTTACCCTTGTCTGCTGGTTTCCTTCAGTGCTAGATATTAATTGTAGAATATCGGTGGATACCGAATAAGTATCCAACCCAAAATGATGTTTGTTTCCAATAATGACAACATCATGAGCCCGAATGAGTGTAAATTGCCAACAATCTCCTCTTTTGTCATTGATGGCAACAATCATGTGAAAAATGAATCAATGCACTGTTGTTTTGGTTCCTATCCACAAACTTCCCAAAAATAGAACTCAAAAAGTTTCTCTCCCTGAGATATACATTACTTCTTATGTACAATCCTCCCCAAAAGATGTTTTTCACATGCTACACCTCTCCCCCTTTGACAGCAATGCCAAAGTCAGGGAAAATAATAAGAAATGAATAAAATTCTATACAAAAGATTGGAATCAAAATTGTGATTACCGGATCTAGATGTGCTTGAATATATCAAGGTAAGAACTCTTCAAAAATACCAAGTGTCCCAGCTAGTTTTCAATGTTCCCAAAATTGATACAAACCCATTAAGAATGTAGGCATGCAATTCTCCTTCTATTAATGTGTCTGGTGTAGGCTTAATCATCTGTTCCAAACATTCCCTTTTGTGAAGCAATAAAGTGTTAAGTCGGGGACTGACCAAACCTCTATTGGTATTTTAGATATGTTGATATGGTTTTTTCATTCATGTCAACACTTGTCAACACTTGAGAAACACTTGGAGATCTTTGGTTATGTTCACCAGCATGTTCAGTGACTTATGCATAGTCACTAGTATCTGGTTTGTCGGCAGGTTATATAGCTTGAGGAGATCCAATATCTTCTAACTATTTCAAGAAGGACAGTCTAAAGTTTGATGGAACCAACTATGGTACATGGAAGATCAAGATGGAAACACATTTGGATTGCATTGGGAAGGACATATGGGATATTACAAAGAATGGCTATGTTGTTCCTACTCAAGGTAAACCTATTCCACCAACCTTGGCTAAAGATGAGGAAAATGATTGCAAAGCAAGAGAAGCACTTTTGAGCACATTTTCAAATTAGCAAATCATGGGATTATCAAATAGATCTACTACTAAATCTATTTGGGACAAGTTGGAAACATTGAATGAAAGTGATACCACAATTAAAATTGCAAAACTAGAATGCTTCCAGGTCAGGTATGAAAATCTAAAAATGGAAGAAGATGAAAGGATTTCTGCTTTTATGGAAAGAGTAAATGAAATTATTTTGGGCATACAATGTTGTGGAGGAACCTTAAGTGAAGATGAAATTGTTTCTAAAGTTTTAAGAGATTTTCCACCAGCATACAAAATGAAAGTTATTGCTATAAATGAATTGAGAACAATGTCTAATACATCAGTATCTAGAGATACTTTGGTTGGAAAACTTTTAGCTTTTGAACTTGAGGAATTTGGTCATGTTGCTACTATTAAGACAGATTTATCTTTCAAGGCATCATCATCATCTGCAGCATCATCATCATCATCTGAGAAATCTTATTGGAAATCCTTTTATGCAAGAGAACTTGAAGAAATTATAAAGGAGAATGAAGAACTGGAAGAGCTTGAAGCACTATTTGCAAGGAAAATGCCTAAAGGTCCAATTGGAAGTAAGTATGAAGATAAAGCACCATTTAAATGTTTTAACTACAATAAGATTGGCCATATGGCATCTCGGTGTCCTGATAGACATGAAAGATTCAAAGAAGAAGCTAAAAGAACATATAAGCCTAACCCTGAATATCAAAGGTACAGATTTAAGAAGAATAAAGACAAATCATGTTACTATATTGATGAAGGAGTTACTGATGATTTTGATGAGGAACCGGTAGAAAATGGATGAGATTTTGTTGCTATAATAGAAGATCAAATGGCACCTACTATTCAACCAGTAGAGCAAGCCTTGGCGGCTAAAATTGAAGATAAAGATGAATGGATTATTGATTCTGAATGTTCACATCATATGACTGGTGATAAGAGTAAATTCTTAACCTTTCAGGAATACAATGGAGGTCTAGTAAGATTTGGAGATGACAAAGCTTGTTTGATCAGAGGAAAAGGCACTATATCTTTTGATGGTAAGCACTATACTGATAATGTTTACTATGTTGAAGGTTTGAAGCATAATCTTTTGAGTGTTAGACAATTAGTTGAAAAAGGATTTCAATTACAATTCAAGAATGGTAAATGCAAAATCATGAATAGAAATGGTTTGGAAATTGCAACCGGTAATCAGACTAGAGGTAATATCTTTCATTTGAATAACAATGAGAAGACATGCTCGATTGCACATATTGATGAAAGTTGGCTATGGCATAAGAGACTATGTCATGTAAATTTTGATTGCATTTTGAAAATCAGTACAACTAAGGCAGTAAGAGATTTGCCTAAGATTTTTAAGCCTCACAATCTGGTATGTAAGGAATGTCAATTGGGAAAGCAAGTTAGAGCATATTTTAAGAGTATACTGAAAAAATCCAATAATATTCTTGACTTAAATTCATATTGATTTATGTGGTCCAGCAAGAACTAAAAGTTTACAAGGAGATAGGTATTTTATACTAATCATTGATGACTATTCTAGAATGTGTTGGGTTACTTTTCTTAGGGAAAAATTAGAAGGTTTTGCGAAATTCAAACTATTCAAGGTGATGGTAGAGAATGAAACCAGTAAGAAAATAAAATGCTTGAGATCAAATCAAGGAGGTGAATTTACATCTAAGGAATTTAATACATTCTGTGAAGTGAATGGAATTAAAAGACAGTTATCAGCACCTCAGACACCCCAACAAAATGGAGTTGTGGAAAGGAAGAACAAAACTATTTTGGATGCAGCTAGAAGCATGATATCAAAAGCAAACCTACCTCATATGTATTGGAGAGAAGCAGTCAATATAGTTGTTTACATATTCAACAGAGTTCACATCAAAGGTGAAACTGGTAAGACCCCTCATGAACTATGGTTTGGTAATACTCTTACTCTTAAATATTTCAGAATATTTGGAAGTAAATTCTATTAGAAGAGATGAGTATATTGGAAAATTTGATCCTAGAAGTGATGAAGGAATATTTCTTGGTTATTAATCTAAGAGCAAGGCATATAGATGTTTTAATAAGAGATTGCAAAAAATCATTGAAAGTGAAAATGTGAAGATTGATGAACAATTTAGAGATAATTCAAGGTACTTGGACTCTGAACCAGAAATAGAGATAATATCAAATGAACCTACAATGAGTACACTGGTATAGAATGTTGATCCAGTCACACCAGCATCATCTAAAAATTCAACAGTGACTGAGGAACTGCAGCAAGTAAAAACACCCCGGTATGTAAGATTGAATCACTCTGAAAATAAGATAATTGGGAACAAGTATCAAGGTGTTATGACTAGAGGAAGACTAGAAAATGAAGAGGTATGTCTTATTTCTCAAATTGAACCAACATCAGTTAATGAGGCATGTGAAGATAAACACTGGATTAAAGCTATGGAAGATGAATTGGAACAAATTGAAAAGAATAACACGTGGACATTAGTTCCCTGGCCTAAAGACAAAAATGTAATTGGAACTAAATGGGTATTCAGAAATAAACTCAATGAAGATGGTAAGGTAATTAAAAACAAAGTAATATTAGTGTGTAAGGGATATTCACAGAAAGAAGGAATTGATTATAATGAAACCTTTGCACCGGTAGCTAGAATTGAGGCAGTCAAATTATTCTTAGCTTTTGTAGCACACAAGAACTATAAAGTATATCAAATAGATGTTAAATATGCATTTATAAATGGTGATATTGAAGAGGAAGTTTATATTGAAAAACTTGGTGGATTTTCTTTGACAGATGACAAAGATATGGTTTGCAGGTTAAGGAAAGCTTTATATGGATTGAAGCAAGCTCCTAGAGCTTGGTATGCTATATTGGACAAATATCTTTTGAAGATTGGTTTCACTAAAGGTAATGCTGACAACAATCTATATTACAAAGTGACTAATGATGACATCTTGGTTATAGAAGTTTTTGTTGATGATATAATCTTTGGAGGAGAAAATGGATTGTGTAAAGACTTTTCTAATAAGATGCAGGAAGAATTTGAAATGTCTATGACTAGAGAGATAAAATTCTTTTTAGGATTGTAGATTTCACACTGATAAAGGTATATTCATAAATCAATCAAAGTAATTGAAGGAATTACTAAAGAAATTTGGCATGGAAAACTCTAAACCAGTAAGCACACCTATGACTACAACTGATAAACTATCTTTAAAGGATGAATCAACACCTGTTAATCCAACTAGGTACAAGTCTATGATAGGAGGTTTAATGTATTCGACACAAACTAGACCTGATATTATGAATGTAGTATGTATTATTTCAAGATTTCAGAGTAATCCTAAAGAAAATCATGAATCAGCAGTGAAAAGGATCTTTCAGTATCTACAAGGAACTACAAATCTTGGTTTATGGTATCCTAGAGATAAAAATTTTGATTTATGTGTATACATAGATGCAAATTGGGCAAGAGATGTAGATGACAGAAAAAGCACCACCGACGGAGCATTCTTTCTTAGTAGCAAATTAATTTCATGTTTGAGCAAGAAACAAAGTTGCACATATTTATCAACAGCAGAATCAGAATATGTTGCTGCAACAACTAACTGTACATAGGTATTATGGATTAAGCAAGTGTTGAAGGACATAAAGGTAAAATGCAAGGAACCTATAACAATTTACTGCGATAATATGGCAGCAATTGATATATCTAAGAATCCAATATTTCACTCAAAAACTAAACATGTTTCTATCAAATTCAATTTTCTAAAAGAGAATGTTGAAGCAAAAGAAGTGAAATTGGTTTATGAGAATACTAAAGAGCAGATTGCAGATATCTTTATAAAGCCTTTGCCTAAAGAATCTTTTGAGTATCTCAGAGAGCAGCTTGGGGTTATACCCCCACTGGTAGAGACTTAGATAGTTGATGATTGCCATCAACCAGCAGAATTAACAGAGAAATATTTTTTTCGGCTTTGATGAGAGCTACTTCTCAGAGGGAGTAGTTGGATAAATTGATAAGTTGGTATTTTGTGACAAGTTCTTTGAACTGATTTTATTTGGATTTGTATTGCTTTGGCATTTGATGTCAAAGGGGGAGAGATATCTATGGGAAAACACATTATCTTTTGGGGAGAGATTGTTACTCTCTGTATCTGTATTTTGATGATGTCTTTGGGAGATTGTTGGTTTTTAGTTTTTGGCATTTCTATTTTCGTACTTAGATGGTTTATCCATCTTGTATTGCCATCAATGCCAAATGGGGAGATTGTTGGTATTTTGGATATGTTGATATGGTTTTTTCATTGATGTCAACCCTTGTCAACACTTGAGAAACACTTGGAGATCTTTGGTTATGTTCACCAGCATGTTCAGTGACTTATGCATAGTCACTAGTATCTGGTTTGTCGGCAGGTTATATTGTTCACCAGCACTTGGAATGACTTGGAGACTACTTGGTTATGTTGAAGACATTGTTTGGACACTTTTTTTTGGCTATTTGTTCATTGGTCTAATCGGGTTTGCATAGTTGTTGCTATCGGTAAATAGGTCTAGGTTATGGACCGGCAAGCATATCTATTCCAAATCAGCACAGTACGTCATGAAGATGATTTTTCATTGTTGTAAATGCATTGAGCTGACATCATGCATCACATATTAATTCATTTATAATTGATTTTATTGTAATATCTTTTAGTAAGCCGACCTACCCATTTGGTCTTAGGTTTTGGTATAAATGTAAGATCAAATTTGTGAGATTGTAATAAGGATAGTGGAAGAGGAATATAATAAGGTATATGCGAATATAAGAAGAGCTATACATGCAGACATCATTCAAGATTGAAGGAAGGTTTGAAGAAGGAAAATTATAGTTTAATCGGTACTAAATCCAGCATATGAAGATGTTATTTTGAGCAGTACATTATCATTGGATTTAACCATCCAATTGTAGTCAGTGTGACTCCCATTTTGTGATTGAATAGTGAGCTCTAGGCAGTTGGCCTTTCTGTATGTGCAGACTTCATATTGTACACACATACTATCTGTAGTAGTATCTTATGATTGTGGGTAAGGTTTCCTATTTTTTTCCCCTTACAGGGTTTCCACGTACAAATATTTGTGTTATGTGTTGTGGATGTTATTGTCTTTCTGTTTCATGCATTAAACTTTACTGCTACTGCAATTAACTAATAAAACTATATACCAACATTAAAGTTTGATTTATTGGCATTAAGCATTGAGTTTGGTTAAATTAGTTTTGGTTTGTATTTATTGGACAACTGATTCACCCCCCCCCCCCCTCTCAGTTTCCTCTGGGACCTAACAACCTCTCAATTCTCTGGCCCGCTAGATTAACCTATTCTTATCATTCTCTAAAGCTGAAATTTTTTATTCTAAAAGTGAAATTTGACCATCAATGGTGTTGGTCAATGACTGAGTACCGTCAAATTGTTTACCACCTGCTCAATCCTATCCTTAGTTTCCTTTATTTTATCTTTCAAGTCTATTGTTAATTTAGTTTCCTTTATTTTATCTTTCAAGTTTGTTGTTAATTTTGCAGTGTTAGTGCAAGACCGGTAAATATTGTTGCATTGATGAAGGGCTTCATAAATCCTTATCAATTCTTTTGTCATCTTTACCTTATCAGATGTGATCATATTATCACAATTCACCTTCCTAGCTGCATTATACCTCTCCACCAATTTCTAGTTTGACACTTATTGTAGAGTTTTGTACTCCTCGGCAATTTGTTTTGTCAAACCCTTTAGCTTGTCGGAAGGGCTAGCTACTTGACTAATCTTGTATTCTGGTGCAAGTTGTTGTAGGATTGGAATGTCTTGTTCAATAACTTATTTATCCTTTGATCCTTCCTTCATAATATTTTTTGTTGCAACACACATTAACTCAGAATTACTCAATTGCTCAATATTCTTCTTCTCAAAATGACTAAAGTCCACTTGACTGGATGTGTCAAGAGCCAACAATGAGGGACCAACAACTAGTGATGGTGTCGGTACCCTGACTTCAATCTGTTCTACTCCTTTCTCATTTTCTTTCGCTTCCTTCTTTTCTTTTTCTTCCTATTCCTTCTCCTTGGCATCGATGGCTTCACCACTTGGTGTGGATATTTCTTTTGATTCTACCTCATGAATCTCAATTGTATCTATATCAATAAGCGGAGGAAAATTATCCTCAATATTATTTGTCAATTTATTTTCCTCTATATCTTGTACATTTGTAACTATCGGAGGAATATCCAAAACCAGTGGATCTTCACGTAATATGCCTTTGCCCTTAGCATCAACCAGGATGTCTGGAATGTCAGACTTAGGAGGAACTTCTGGTGATTTAAAGAATTCTAGATTATTAATAAAGAATTTTTGCCTTGCCTCATGAGTTTCTTTAACTATTTCATTCACTCTTCCCACCATTAAGCTAACATGCATGTGCCTACTCCAAAAAATTGTTTTATTTGCAAATTGAAGGCACTTATGCATCTCCTCTTCAGTAATTGCACCTCAAACAATTAACAGTTCCACAACCTTAATTTGCATGTCTTCCTCAAGTGCAGATAGTCTTCTAGCATCTAATTTATTATACAACTCTACCAATATTTTATTTTCTATCTCTATTAAGGCTTTCTTTATATATATATATATATATATATATATATATATATATATATATATATATATATATATATATATATATATATATATATATATATATATATATATATATATATATATATATATATATATATATATATATATATACACACTTAGTTTCCTTTTTCTCAACATCATCCATATGTACATAATAATATTGTATATTACTCAAAATTCCATCCTTAGTGATTTGATCAATCAATTCATCTATACATAAAGGAGGGATAACTTTTATACTTTTACCGGATTCAAGAGCCTTATCCAATTCAAATTTCTAGTCTTTCCTGGATGGTGGAGGAGCATCCTTTTTTGGTCTCTTCTTCTCTGGGGGCTTCCCCTCCTTCAAAAGTTGTCTATGGGCTGCTGAAGGGGTGGCCTTAGTTTTTTGTTGTTTCCTTCCTCGGGCTTCTTCCTCTAAATTCTCATGTAAATTTTGGGAATCTTAGAGGGTTCTTCTTCAGTTTCAGATCGAGAAGCAACTAGGGCAATAAAGGTTTCTAGTTTCTTCCTTTTCATCACTCCTTTGCTAGTTGTTGCTACCGGTGAGGCCTGAACTGTTGCCGGAGAAGATGACTCTACTAGTCCAATAATCTGCTTAATTTCGTTGGACATCTTCTTGACAGCTTGTCCTACCTTCTTTATTTGGCCTTCCCTCTTCTTCTGATTGAACCCTATTTGGACTTCAAGTTCCTTTTTCTTAGCAGTGCCAAAAGTCTTTTCCTTTTCATCTACAAGGGCATCTATAAGAATCTTAGCATATAAGTCCAAGATCTATGCATCAACTTCATAACCCATCTCAGTTAACCATAATGTTATAGGTTGAACAGGTTCCATGAGAGTTTCACCCTTATTAACCATTGCCTTTTTTTGGATCCTGGGGTCTCATTGAGAAAGAATAGCATCAGACAAACAACAAGATTTCCATACCAGAATACACCCTTCTTCTCACCCTTGATTTTCCCAAGATTCAAAATTAATTCATCACACATCCATTGGCAAAGATCATATTTTTCATTTTCCTTGATCATCTTATGTGCACAGTATATACAGGAAATAGAAACAGAGTTCAACCAGTTAGATTGAGTTACCTTATGCCCAATAACCATGTTGGAAAATTGCATGTCCTTATCTCTGATTGTGCTAATCCGCATAGACCAATTGTTGAATGTAGCGCCGGTTAGCTTGGTGACTTCATTGTTTGAGATTTTCTTCTTATCCAGTCTCTAACCAACCTAGGGCAAATTGGTAATTGACTGAATGGCATCCTTAATGATTTTATGAGGTTGTTCTAGCCACATAAACTCACCATAAACATAGCTCAACACATACCAGATGATTTTATCATCAAATTCAAGCATCTCCAAAATGTTTGTAAACCCTTGATCCTTCAAAACTCTGAATTCCATTGATTACACCATTCTTATCCAATAATGATGTCATATACATAGTCTTTATCTCAAATTAGACCAATTCCTCCAAAGTGCAGTGAATTTATGCTCTAACATCTTTAACCTAAAGAACATCATCAGGAACCCTAGAAAATGCACCAACTCAATCATCAACCTTCGCAATCTAAGCACATTTCTTAAATACCGGGCATGGACAATCCTTAATATCAACCACATCAGGAGTACCAACATCTACCAGAGTGAGAGTAGATCCAGAAGCCATTGCAGTTTCAAAAAAGATATCTTGAAAACCAAGAAATACCTTAGAATCTTTCTCGGTGAAAAGCTCTTGAAAATTCGCTCCGAATGCACTGGAATTCAACTGGAAATGCTCAAGATCACTCTGAATCACCTTGGTTCACCTTCAACTTGCTCTGAATTATTGGTGGTGAAAAATGAGTCTCTTTTTGCCTTTTAACCTACGGAACCCTAATTCCTCATTGACAAAAATGTTTGCCAACATATCATACAAGATCCAAGATCCATCATATCTGCACCGGTGAACCTTCTAACTGACTTCTCCAATGTCTAAAATAGGTTTTTAGACCATAATCAGGGGTCATGCAAGATTTGTCATTGATTTGCCTCCCCCTAAGGCTAATGCCTTAGTTACCGGATGAGTTTCATGCCCGTGCAACAACATTTTGCTCTACCAGTTGAGTAACTGGGGTATTTGCTTCAGCCGGTTGATCCTCAAACTTTCTAATCCACTTATCATGCTCCTTTTGGATATCATCAACCTTTTGTTTTCCCTTTTCATCATTTCCTGCCGATAGGTTCTTGCTTCTGTAAAATTTAGCAATATGTCCTACTTTTTTGCATGCATAACAAGTGACATTATTCTTCTGAATTGTCTTATTGTAACCTTGATCATTTCTTGACCTACATTGATTAGCCATATGCCCAAACTTTCCATATGCATGAAATTTCACATTCATTCTACAATATGTTGTCCTATGACCATACTTTTTATAATTAAAACATAGACTAGTACCTGAATTATGATTGACTCTATTTGTGCATTGACTTGTCATATGACCAAACTTATCACAAACAAAACATCTACCATTAAATTTATGTGCATTGGGTTGTCTTACCAGTGACTTTTGATTCTAATTGATTGGTAGATTCTCCTGATTGTTCTTCTGACCAGATGCATCATCCTAATTTGTAGTATCGAAGCTCTCCATACTCAAATCCAAGACCTCTAGTGTCTCCGTTGCACCTTTGATCATTAAAAAATTCATCAAGCTTTGAGAACTGGCCTTGAACTTGTCTTTGTACTCATTTGTAAAATCCAAATCACTTCTTATAATTTTCATCATTCTTTCCAACTCTTTCTCATTATTTTTAGATTGCACCAATTCAGTTCTCAACATATCTAATGTAGAGCTTCTTGGAGTTTCTCTAAAATACCTAATTGTCTTCCTTGCTCTCTCCGTCCCACTAGCTCCTCAAGCCCATACAATGGTACTTGGTAAGGGTTCTACTAGTTATACCTCCAAGGCCTAATCCACTTTTGCTTGCCTCCAAGGTATAGCCATTGATCTTTAACAATCAAACTTCCTATTGAGGATTCCACCTCAATCTCTAACACCACTCCCAAGGGCTCCAACAACCTCCGCAAAGAATCTTCCTTCTCCAACTTGTTGTATGTGAAAAAAATGAACTTACATAGTGTCTTTGATGTCTTTTAGGTATTTTTTCACCTTCAAGCCCATCACCAAGCTTTCTCAATTTCTCTTTGTCTCTAATGGCTCCAAATAAGCCTAATGCAATTAGCCCTCCTATCATGGTTTTTAGGGCTTAGTTTGAAATATTCCCACACAAGCCCATAAATAAATTACATTTATGGACACCCTTTTTAGAGTTACATACAATATTTACAAATTCCATCTGGGTTCTCCATACACATGGGGTTTCCAATATTGTCCTATTTTCAAGGGTTTTAGGCCTACCCCGGTGACTTGCAAAGTTGGCTTTGGAAAGCTTCACCAGTCAAAACATCTGCTAAAATAAATCAAGGATTATTTTAGGGAATACAAACAGGTCTCCAATAATGTTCCAACTTTGTCTCTATCAATCCATATGTGCTCAGAAAATGCACATCTCCTGTTGTCCTAGTCTCACCAACTCCTAGTTGTGAGCCTAGGGTATCATTGTACAATCAATAAAAAGGTCTGAAAAATCACACAACCTATTCTAAACATATTTATAGGCCCTAACCTATAATTCCACAAGATTACAACTGGTGCCATCAATGGATTATCAAGTTAGAGCCATTTCTTGCTAAAACCCTAGTTGTTAAGGGTTTTACACCTAGTCACAGAGAATGGATTGAATCTTTGCAACTAGACACAATCAAACTTGCTAATCTACCTTTTTGAAAATTAGACTCAACAAAATCTCATGCCGTACAATTAGATTGTTCTAACCAGTCTGTACTGGACCGTACAACACAACAAAAATAAAGAAAACTGTCAAAACGGTGTCAAAACAAGATTTCCTTACAACTCAAAAACTTTTTTTTGCATTCCAAATCTTATAACCCATACAATGAAGTTGGTTTTTTCTTTAAACAACATGGTTCAGTTGGTTGGAACCAACTTCTTCACCGCCAATAAACAAAAATGTAACTTTTTGCAATGTTGCTTAGCAGCTTTACATCTTTTTCCTCCTGAGGATGCAACTTTGCATTTCAATGTCGTACAAGGCTCCAAAGGCCCTCTAAGAACTCTAGGAGACTAATAACAATTCATTTCACCCTATTACATGATGACTCTATTCTAGAGTAGTGCAACTATGAAGAACACCAACATTACAACCTTCTAGGATATCAACATCCTAAACACAACAAAAGCTTGGACAACTCAACCATGGCTCCATTGAGTCCTAGATGGTTGGTCCATTATTACAACTTGAAAAATAACACAAAAGACTTATAAAAAACCAAAATTTCTTGGAGTGATGTGTGCCTTGCACCAATATCACTCTCATGTGCCAACCTAATGCATTCTTCATATCTATCTTTTAGAGATTTGGAAATATTTTCTTCATTTTTTTTTTGGTCTTCAATCTCCTTGGACATCCTAATTGTTAGGGCTTGCATTTCATTCTTCATCACACCATTTTCTTGACTCAACTTCTGGCATAGTTCCTTTAGAGCATTCTTTTCTTCATCATCCTGATTTTGTAAGAGTTCTTTCCTTTTGGCTTGTGTAGATGACAACCTCTCTTGCAGAGTAAGGATGAATTAATTTGTAGATCTCAACTCATCTTGCAACTTCATGTTCTTCAATCTTTCAGCATCAAAGTCTTCAAGTGTTGCTTCAAGTTCTTTCTCCAAACTCATCTCCATGGATTTTGGATTCAGGATCTTCCTCAAGCTGTTAGACTTATTCTGAGGAACCAGCTCTGATACCAATTGTTGGAATCCAAGAACACTGAGAGGGAGGGTGATCCAGTGTTCTACTAGTAAATAAAAATTTAATTCCTTTAGATACTTTTCCAATTAACAACTAACAAGTATATAAACAAGATATAATGAAGAACAAAGCAACCACAAAGATCAACACCATAACACAATAGATTTATACATGGAAAACCTCAAAGACAAAAATCCACAGTGGGAATTGTGACTCACGATATCTATCCACTGGCCAAATGAATAAATAATATATCTAAGGGGCTTCCCCATGCAAGAAGGCACACTACCTAGAGTGTACTGCTCATCACAAAGGAGCCTCACTGACTACATATACAGAATACTGAATTATAAACAAAAATCTGAACTCTGAATGTGCATCTAATATGTTGGATGAGTTCTGGTTTAAGTACTATCTGTAGTGGTTAACACTATCTCCTTCCTTCACCGGTATAAATTTTATTCCCAATCCTCATGACAAATAACCAAGACTGACTATAGATCATTACATTTGCACTCTGTCTATCAAGATCTCGCTCACACAAATGCATAAATCCTATCACATCTATATATCCAAAAATGACCTAACCGGACTGACTTATATACCCTTTACATACACGAATTCCTTATGTCAACTTACAATCATATTCAAAGTAATTACATGTTGGCCTAGAAAAATATATAAACATTAATCTTTATGATCATTACCACTTGACCTTTTACCAGATCATTCTTCTATGTCGGTTTCAACATACCGGTTCCTAGTTTGTCGGTTACCCTTGCCTATCGATTTCCTTCAATGTCGAATGTAAATCCTAGAATACTGGTGGATACCGGATAAGTATCCAATCCAAAATGATGTGTGTTTCCATCAATGACAACACCATGAGCCCTAATGAGTGTCAATTGTCAATAAATACCTATACCCTAACAATGAATGGAGTTCGCCATAAGTTGAAGCCCATGAAGGAGGTGGAAGAAAATGTATATAGTAATGTCGAAATATGTTTTGTTGATGGAAGGAAATTTTTGACAAGCATGAAACATAAACCTGCATGTTTTTCTTTAATGCCTAGAGTGGATAAAGAAGATAGTGTAGAGGTTCCTGTAGCAGTTTCTGGTTTGTTGGAAAACTTTTGTTTTGAAGCACAAAAGTGAGAGGTCTAAGAGAGTTGCAAATGCATTGATTAGAAGGCATATTTTGCTAACAGAGATGCACTTTGAATTCATTGGGATCAATGAACTCAAAGCATTGTATCCTGAGGATCTTGATTTTGCAAAGGCTTGGAAAGTTTGCAAGGAGCCTATTACTTTAGACAAGATGAATTGACTGGATTTCATAATCCAGGATGATATGTTTTTCAAGAGAAGTTAGTTGTGCATTCCAAGAAGCTCCATGAGGGGGAATTTGATCAAAGAGAAGCATATTGGATGGATGGCAGGACACTTTGGTTGGGATAAGACCATTGCCATCATAAGTGAGCATTATTATTGGCCTCAATTATCATGGGATGTGAAGAAATTTGTGTAGAGTTGTAGAGTGTGCCAGAGGGAAAAAGGAGTAAGCCAAAATATAGGGTTGTATCAACCATTACCTGTACCTAAGAGGCCATGGGAAGATGTACGCATGGATTTTGATCTTAGTTTACCAAAGACATAAAGAGGGAATGATTCAATTTTTGTGGTAGTTGATAGGTTTTCAAAGATGGCACATTTCATCCCATGCCAAAAGACCCATGATGTTGTACATGTTGCTGATTTTTTTTTCACGGAGGTGGTAAGACTGCATGGTTTTTCAAAAAGTATCATTTCAGATTGTGATACCAAATTTGTTGGATACTTTTGGAGGACCTTGTGGAAGAAGTTGAAGAAAAAAATTAAATTTCAATTCTGCACACCATTCATAGACCGATGGGCAGACTGAAGTGGTGAACAAGAGTCTGGGTAACCTACTGAAATGCTTGGTAGGAGACTAACCCAAGGGATGGGATTTGATCTTACTACAAGAAGAATTTTCTTACAACAATTTTATCGATAGGAGCACTGGTAGCTCACCACTCCAAATTGTTTATGGAGGCGGTCTAAGGACAGCTCCAGAATTGAGGAAGATGGACCAGGAAAATCATACAAGTGTTGAAGTTGAAGACATTGCATAACACATCAGAAATATACATGAAGAGGTGAGGAAGTACATCAATGAGATGAAACTGCAATATAAGGCGAAGGAAAATCATAAAGGGAGGCATAAGGAGTTCCAGGTTGGTGATGAGGTGATGGTTCATTTGAGAAAGGAAATGTTTTCAATGGGGACATACAATAAGCTGAAGATGAAGAAGTTTGGTCCTTGCAAAATTTTGAAGAAGCATGAGTCTGGAAATGCATATGAAATAGAGTTGCCAGAAGGAATTAATATTTCCCCTATGTTCAAAATTTAAACTTAATAGAATATCATGAAGGTAGCATAGAGGAGGAGACAGTAATAGAACAGTACAAAATTCTTGCACCTACTTTCGAAAAGGAGGAGATCGAAGCAATCCTGGATAGCAGTGTGAAGAGCACCAAGAACATACAGTATGAGGAGTATCTAGTGAAATGGAGGGGAAGACTCGTTGAAGACTCTTCATGGTTGTCCAAGGCAGAGGTTGACCATTTAGGTCTTCCTCAACTAGTTGAGACATGACGGGGTCACTTCTCAATCTACCTCAGGTGTCTAATGCAAGAGCATCCGATGGTGTAAGGAAAATCCTACATCACCCAAAGGTATTTCTTTTTGTTTTTATTTTATGTAATGTTTTTGCAGATATGGATACCCTTTTGGACAAACAAGAGATTCCAACTATCATAATTGACAAGTTACTTTTTCTAGTTGACTGCCAAAAATAGCAAGTTTTTATTTGAAGGCGGATGGAGGCCAAAATTTATAGGAAGATTAAGGAAGGAAAAATAAGCACATTGGCGAAACAATCAGGTCAAAATAATTAATGGGTTGAAAGTTATTAAAGTTTCAGTTTTTTGAAAAATCAAAAAAAATTCTTCCAAGTCAGATTTGAGGCATTAAACGGTTTTGAATGGGCCCAAAAATGGCGAGAATCAGTGGAGTGTATTCTTAGAATATTATTCACTTGGAGAGATTTTTTATGCTTCAAACGGTTCATCGATCCGTTTCTCGAATCAAAAGTTATGGCTGCCGAAAGTTGGACAATTTTTCAGAAAGTTTCAATTTTCAAATCTAGCTATATTTTCATATTTCCAATTTAATGTTTTGGAATTTGTTCCCCAAATGGTAATTTACTAAATTTTAATCTTGGCTCCAAGATGGGAAAATGATATTTAGGACTCATTGAGGAAACCCGTGAGTTTAGTTTTTGAGATGTGAGTTTTTGAAGAGTGAGTTTTGGGAGTTGTGTTTTTGGGATTGTAAGGGTTTTTCCAGGAAACTTTGTAAGTTGTTGTATTGAAGCCTATGAGGATTATTCCTCTTTTTTGCATGTATACATTTATTGCAGATAGTTTTTAAATAATAATAATAAATCTTGTGTCTCTTTTATTGCAATTTATTGTGTTTTTCTGTTTCTCAAGTTGTGCCCTCATTAGAGAGCATAGTCAAGGGTTTTTCCACCCAACCATGAACCAAAGTCCTCTATGCCAATTCCTAATAGAATGGCTTGACCCTTCGCAAGTAAATCTGATAAAATATAGAAGAACGTCAATGGGCCACTAAGCCTGTTGTTTAGAGTCTACACTTACTGATCGGTCATACACTAAAGGTTCCTCCTAACTTGTATGACTCTCTGGCTAGTAGTGCATCTTAATCTTATGAACTGACGGACGCATGCAATCTATTGCACTACCTTGGCCAAGGTTTTCATAATTAGCACATTGATTGTTGTCCATGTTCACCACCCTTACTCAGCTTACAAGGATAGGATGCATACATGCATCAAGACAAGGTTCCAACTGACCACCAAGGCTATTGTTGTTAAATATACAAGCTCAAGGGAGACTTCCCTATACTCTCGTAGGAAAAGCTGACTTAAGCATTCCAGCATGGCTTCATAACAAGATAAAACACTAAACAAGATGGTATACTATGAACAAGATGGTTTCTTACTCAATCCTCCGATTGCAAAACTAATTACCCCAATTCACACAGTATGGTTCTAAACATTTAGACAAATGTCATAGCATTTGAAAGAACGTGATCTTCTTTTCTCTATAATAAATACTAGTCTACAATGCATCTCAACAATCATACATTCCTTGATCTCAAAATAATGAGTTCAAATAACTGCACAAATAATCTAATTAGACACAAGACAAACTCTACTATAGATCTTAAGATTGAGACGCCATTGTAGAACTTCCTTCAACAATGCTATGATTTAGTATGCTAAAATTAGTTTGTATGTTGATCCACCATTCGATGGATTTATGAAACAAGAACATACATAATACTAATTTATAGATTTGAATATCAATAAAACGTATCCAAAGAATCTTATAGAGTCAATAATTATCAATGGTAACATGACACAGTGCGACATTGAAAACGAAGCAAAATAACAACTCTTACCTACAAATGTCAGAAGAAATTCCGCCCAGGACTTCTTAGCTCGAGACAACCACCTAGACCTTCCTTCCATATTAACAACAATCCATGCAGAATGACATACACAATACATAGGTGTCATTCAACAATGATAAAAAAGCACAGCCTTTGAAGTTAACTTCAACCTCTCTCAAAGTAGAGATGTTGCAAAGACTTCCAAACATCACAACACAATAAACATCTCCCCAGTAAAACTAAATCGTCTAGCCCAAGTTCAAAATTAATCACATAAAAGCATAATAGTATTCCCTAATCAGAATGGCAACTCCCTCTAAGCCTACTAAATTAAATTCTCCTTGCTCTATTGAGATTGCATTCACCAACATTGGTGGTCTAAAAATAAGAGCATGATACATAATGTAATGTTTCCATCCTTAAAACCTAACATATGAATGGATATATTAATATCCATACACATGTGTTTTCCTTCATACTTGTGTGGTTATTAATATATTCATAAACTATAATGCCATCGAGGAACCAAGAATAATATATATATATATATATATATATAGATACATATATATATAGTGAGTATATATATATATATATAGATACATACATATATATATATATATATATATATATATATATACATATATATATATATATATATATATATACATATATATATATGTGTGTGTGTGTGTGTGTGTGTGTGTGTGTGTGAGAATCAAAAACATATACCAATAAATGTATACACACACATGTATATGTGTGTGTGTGTGTTAGATATATGTATATGTGTGTACATATATACATATACATATATACATACATATACATATACATGTACATGTACATGTACATGCACATGTACATGTGTATGTATGTATGTATGTATAGATATATAGATTTATATGTATGTATGTAGATATATATGTGTGTGTATGTATGTATGTAGATATGTATATATATATACATATATACATGCATATATATACATACATATATACATACTGTATGTATGTATGTATATATGTATGTATATATGTATATATGTATATACATATTGTGTGCGAGAAAAGCAGGTCAATGAAACTTAAAATGCAAAAATGGGGTCTCAAAGAGGCTTGTTCACACACCCACGGGACTTCTTGGTGCAGGTTATGGAGTCATGAAGAATGACTCAACTTCCCAAGGTTGGTTCTATGGTTCTCTATCTCACAAGGTCCCTCAAGCCAATGTCTTTACTCTCAGATCACTAAGCAAAGTGGCTTAGGGATGACGAATGCAAGAACGAGGGATGTTTATGATTGATTTAATTATGAAATGCATCCTATCTATGCATGATTCTACAAATGCAATAAACTAGATTATAAGATGACAAGATTAGTAGCAATAGTATCCTAACATGATATACTAGTTTATGATTTAAGCTAATGATAAAGGAAATAGTCTAAAATGCTTATTAGATTAATTCCTATTACAAAGAGAGGCTAGATGTATTGATAAATTTGAGCATAAATGAGATACTAAAAGCTTGCATGGATCTTCAAAATGGAGGAAGGAAAGCTCTATTTATAGTGAAAATAGGGCAATGGATGGTCAAGATTGAAGGAGTTAATCAAGGGTCAGGATTGAAAGTTATCAATCCATGTTTACAATTTTCACCAATGAAATGGTGATAATTGTCAACATAAGACTAGTTGAGAGGAGATGAAAGAAGCATTAAATGTTTGAGAAGACCTTATGGTTACCTTAGGAGGTAAGGGTTAAGGTTAGGTTATGGTTATCCAATGGATAAAGCTTTTATCCAAGGGGTAAACTCTTGTGCAAAGGTAACCATGGTCAAAGCAATGAATTCTTGATGAGACCCCTGGGTTAGATGGAGGTTAAGTTAGTCAAAAAGTCTCTAACCATGCCACTAAGGGTTAGTTAACCATTAATGGTTTGAAGACTTTGGAGACAAATTTGTAAGAGTCCTTCCAAATTTGGGCGTATTCAACAAATTAGCTTGTTGAATGGATAAAGGCTTTAATGCCCTTAGAAGACTTTACTCCAAATTTGAGAAGTGACCTCGTCAAATTTAGGGAAAAGGGATGATGAATGGGTTTGGGTTAATTAATTAGGATTAGATGAATTCTAGAAGAAATTAGAAATAAGGTTTAGGATGCAAGTGGGAGATGTAGGAAAATGCAAGTGGGTGATGGAAAATAGAAATAATTAAAATAAATTGCTTTATTTCAATTTGGTTGCAAGTTGGGAAATTAAATAAATTAGATTTATTCAATTTGGGGTAAACTATTAATTAAATGTAATTTTAATTAAAAGTAAGAAGAAGGGATTTAATTAAATAAAATGATTTATTCAATTTAAATGTATGTAAAGGGCTTAAGTGAATTTAACTAAATAAATTAAATAATTTATTTAATTAAATAGAAGAATGTGGGTGATTTAATTAAATTAGATTTAACTAAATAGAGGAATGGGAATAAAATGAACATTGAATATTCATTTAGAAATATGGTCATTTTTTATACGGCTACACATATAAATATATATAAATGTATACATATATACACATATATATACATATATCTCTCTATATATATATACATATATATATATATATATGTATGTATATATGTATATACATATACATATAAATATATACATATATACACACACACATATATATATACATATATACATACACACACACACACACAGGTGTGTGTGTATGTGTATATATATATATATATATATATATATATACATACATATATATATACATATATGTGTGTGTGGGGATATATATATATATATATATATATATATATATATATATATGTAGATATATATATAGATATGTAGATATATATATGTAGATATGTAGATGTATATATGTAGATATATATGTAGTTATGTATATGTATATATACATATATATATATATATGTATCTACATATATAATAATATATACATGTATATATATACATATATATACATACATGCATGCATATAGATACATAATATGTATGTATGTATGTATTTGTATACATGTATATATACGTCCTCTCTAAACCATCATCAAAGAGAGAGAGAGAGAGAGAGAGAGAGAGAGAGAGAGAGAGAGAGATCATAGCAAAATAAAGGACTCAAACATAGAATAACCGACTATCTAACATCACAAAGAGACAATTGACTCAAGGTCGACATCAATGGGGTGGTATGGACCTTACTATACCATGACCAAGATGCTCAAGATGTATGTCTGATTAATCAAACCCAAGACTCATTGTCATTTCTCATTTCTAGTATCTACAATCCTCTCCTTGATGATACTCTCCCTCCCTCCAAGGGTAGTGCACATATTGCACCCACTTGTTCACATAAAAGGAAATCGGTTAGTCAATTATTAACCATCAATAGCTTAACATAAGGAACATTAAATAATAAACTTATCTATTCAATCCTTTCCCATTCAATAATTATTTTATCCACATGAGAAAAAATAGATAATTAACTTGTCTAACCAAACAAGATGACATAATATTATTCATATTCCAAGTTTAGGAAGGTGAGATGTAACGTATTCGCCCCCTTGTGAATCATCGTTCTCAATGATTATTAAATTTAAATTAAAATACCAATAAAATCAATTACATATTACTCAAAGAAAAAATTTCAATAGTTTTAGAATAGATGAGGAAACTTCTAATGGATTTCTTCATAATCTTCCCATATGGTGTTTTCTTTTGCATACTGGTCCCCCTAGACCATGCATTGTGTAGCCTCACTATTACATAGGTGCAACTTATACACCTCGAGTATTCAGAGTGGTTTGATCATAACAACTCCTAGATCCTACACCTACCACATACTTCTTAAGATAAGAAACATGAAAAACATTATGTAATTGAGTGAAAGTCGGTGGTAGAGCAAGTTTGTAGGCTACTCGGATAATGACTTCTAGGATTTCAAATGGTCCCACCTATCTTTGGGCTAACCAGGCTTTGTCAAACTTGCTAGAACATTTTTGTGGTTTTACTCTAAGGAGAACCTTCTCCCCTATCACAAGTTGTAAATCATTTTGCTTTGCATTGACACACCATTGACATAACTCTTCTGCTAATCATTAGCCTTTGCTAACCTTTGCTTGATCAACTTCACCAGATCTTCCATTTCTTTAAGCATTTCTGGTCCAAGGGTGATTTTATCCTCTAACCTATCCCAACTCATGGGGGCTCTACATTTCCTTCCATACAATGCTTCAAAAGGTGTCATTTTTATGGAAAATTGATATGAGTTGTTATAAACAAATTCTACTAGAGGAAAGTAATCTTTCTATTTATATTGCTAATCCATGAAATACATCCTTAAGAAGTCTTCTAAAACTTGGTTTACTCTTTTTGTTTAACCATTTGTTTCTGGATGATATGCTAAACTGATGTTCAAATGTGTTCCTAATGCTCCGAATGATGTTTGCCAAAATTTGGAAGCCATTCTTATGTCCCTGTCGAAGATGCTCTTCTCTAGTATTCAATGCAATCGAAATATTTCCTGAACAAATTTTTGAGCGATAATATGTACTCCATAAGTCATATTTCTAGGTATGAAATGTACTACCTTGGTAAGCCTATCAACTACCACAAGGATTGCATTATGCCTATTTCTTGTCATGGGTAAACCTTGCACAAAATCCATACCGATAATCTTCCACTTCCAATCGAGTATAGTGTGGGGTTGCAGTAATGTTGATGGATGATAATGTTCCATTTTCGCTTTCTAACATCCAAGGTAGCCTACTGCAAATCTTGTTGCATCCTTTGTAATGCCCCCCCAAGAAACCCCGAAGAGATAAAGCTAAAACACACGAATGAAGTGCACATAATTTTTTTTTTAATAAGACACAACATAATGATACAATGAGTTATCATAAGCTCATATAACACATTGGAAGACTAAACAACCCTAAAGAGTTTCTCAACGTGATTACATAATTTAACATCTAACTCAACTCAAGACATTGATCCAATTAAGAAAGTTCGCTTAATTACATGTTATTACTTTAAACAAAGATATAATTTGTTCAACAAATTAACATTAAAGATAATAGGACACACTCATCCATTATGGTTGAAGATGAGTCAACATGAGGAAATCCACCCATAGAAGTTAAAACATAGATAACATATGAATTCATCCATTAAGGTTAAAATATAGTTAACTTGATGAGTCCATCCATTTTAGTTACAATATAGGTAATATGTTGAAGTCCATTTATTAAGGTTAAAATGTAAATAACCAAAGGAGTTCATCCATTATAGTTAAATTATAGCTAATAAGATGACAGTCATTTATTAAGGTTAAATTGTAAATAACCAAATCAGTTCATCCAATAATATTCAAACCATTCATTACGTTCAATTTTACATTAAACACATGCCATGCATCTAGTTCCAAAACATGCTATAATTACCTCATAAACTAATGAGATCTTTTCATGCATACTTATTTTCATTAACAATAATAGAATGCATTCTTTCATGATCCAATTTACTGCTTTTAAGAGACGACTGCATACATGCATTTACGATAAATTTCATCTAATCCACTTATACATTTTACCAATATGCCATCCTACATGCTAACACTAAAGCATGAAACATAAGAACAAAAGAAACACTTAACACTAGATTGATATCGGAGTTCACCCCTAAAGGGCTACATCTCCGGGTCTGCTCAACTGCAAGACCCCTCTGATCATTTAAATAAGTTAAGAATACATAAGGTTCACATCTTTTACAATCCTGCCATCAAGGCGAACATAACCAATATACAAACGACCACTTTGGTCAATAAATACATAAATAATCCCTATGTAGAAAAGGATCCAATTGAACATATTAAAAGCAAATACAAAGGTCCATTGCCCGACGGTACTCTAACTAGTGACCTGATCAACTATGGTCAACCACAAATCAACACTCGACACCCGCATAAAGGGCAATACTAGTTAAAACACTATCACAAGGCAACAACCGAACTAGAGACTGAGGACATAAACAGGTACCCCAAATCAACCAAACGATAGGGTCCAAACAAACATATCAAGTCTTGCCATTACATAAGCAAAAGCGAATATAGAAATTAAACTTGCATAGGCGTTAATTGGTAGAGGCAATCTTTTACCATATTGTTTTAACTATTAAAGTCGATCAAGTTTTCTAAATGATCTAGGTTTGATGGCAGTTTGTCTACCCTATCCAGGCACATGTCATTCTTGGTTTTCTAACTCACAAAGTTTGTTTGCATCAAAACATAACATAAATACATCCTTACAAGTTTTTTGAACCTAGTTCACATGAATATAATTAAATAAATATTAACTGTCTAAACATGATATTTAATCTTCAAATTAAACATCATTTCATCCCAAGTCAATTGCAATAATCTAATCTCATCTCTAGCAACACAATAAATACTTTCCAAAGATGGAATTTTACATTAAAAGAAAACATAAAAATAGATAAACATCCCCCAATGAAAATATAATTCCCTTGCATATATTAAACAAATACATGATCTAAAGATATTAACTAGCATATACATCTCTATATATATACATGCCTAAATTAATAAATTAATGACTAAACAATAATTATTATGCATTTGAAAGTATACACCAATTAGGAATCAACAATTAATATATATTATTATAAAATTATCACAATTAACATATATTTAAAACTACACATTAATTAATAATTAATATATAATATATAACTAATAAAATATATTAATTAAAATTTATTAATATTAAAACATTTTATTTTAAAATATTAAATTATTCTCTTTTTTTTTCATTAAAAAATATATATAAAAAAAATTAATTTCAAAAATATAATAAAGGAGGGGAAAGGGGGGGGTACCCACGTGGGCCCCCTTGGTAGCAAACGGCTACCATTGGTAGCAGTGTGGCTACCATTTGGTGGCAGTCCTCTACCATTGGTAGCATTGCTACCAAATGGTCCGCTACCATTGGTAGCATTGCTACCAAATGGTAGCAGCTACTACCCCTGGTAGTGTGCTACCTCCCCGAGGTGGGGGGTTTTACCCCGCCACGGGTTGCTATATATTTTTTTTCTTTATTTTATTTATTTATTTTTAAAATAGTCACTGTTAAAAAAAATAAACAGGTCAAGCCAAAAACATAGTCTTAGCAGAGACTAAAAAAATAATTCATTATATATATATTTTACATAGTCTCAAATAGAGACTTAAAATAATTTTCCCCAGAAACCCAGAAGATTTTCTAATCTTTGCATTTTATTTTTATTACTTCAAACAAAATCCCCAAATTTCTTTAATACACAGTCTCCTACAGAGACTAAATTAAATTTCTAGAATGATCAAGAACAACAAATAATGAAAATATCTCAAGAATGATCATGGTTTTCTAAATGGAAGAATTTTGTTGAATAACCATCCAAATAAGCAATTTTATTTAAACAAAATCATATTGGGCATGGAATCATTTCTCTCAATCCTATTTCCCAATCTGCCCAAACTATAACTAATTCCAATATGAATCTAAACCCTGAGAGCATTCAATGGAGAATTTTAACCAAAACAAAACATGAACATGAACATGCAACCCCAAAAACATTTATTTTAAAACAACAAACCAAACCAATAAACAAAATCCTACCTCAACAAGCATTCCTCGAAAAGATTTGTTGCAGAGCCCAACCTCCAAGCTCCATATCAATCGTCCCCTTCTAGAAATATTTTTCCCCAAAATTCCTCTAGAACATTTTCCAAAATGTCTCTTCGGGAATTATTTTTCCAAAAATTAGTCTTTCAAAAATATATTTTTAACCTAGGTTAAATGGGAAAAAAATTTGACCAAAAATCTCATTTTTGCAATTAAAATATTTTTATTTAAAATACCATCCCAAAATTCTAATTTTTGAATTTAAAATACTTTTACACAATTTATTTCCAATTTTAGAAAAATCAAAATGCCTCTTCCTCAATTAATTTCTAATTTTCTTAATTTTAAGATAACTTTCATTTATATTTCAAATTATTTAAAGATGGTAAAGTATTTTTGATTAAAATAAAATCTCCAAATTTTTTCTTTCAAAGCTATATTAAAATATAAATATAAAACTTGCTTTTCTAATTAAAATTGATTTTCTTTAAATAACTAAAATCAACCTTTCTATTTTTAAAAAAAAGGCAAAGAGATTGAATTAATTCTATTTCAGTTGAATTTAATTCTTTCATTTCCAAAAGCATAAGCAGAATAAATTAATCGTTAAATCAAACTTGCTACCAATTTGATTCTAATTAATGATTACTCGCATAAAGGGAACCTATTTAATTTAGTTCCTTAATTACTAATGCATAAGCACACATTAAACAAATTAAATAAAAAGGATAATTACTCAATTTAACAATTCACATATTAGGCAATCCATGAAGGCCAAGCAAACAGACGACCTGCATACCCAACCAAAGTAATAATGATAGACGACTGACAACACTCACATGAGCATGACTAGGGTCAAATGAGGGTCTCCCGACCACCTAATCCAATTTCTAAGAGTTAATGAGGAGCACTCAAACCTGTGAACCCAGATGGAGTCAAATCTCGCACCCATGTGGAACTCTACCTGCAATCTCCTGCAACCCTGAATTATATTTGCATACATATATAAATTTAATAAAAGTGTTAGCTCGAGATTAATAGCATAATTCAAGAGAAGTAATAAACTTACATACGAATTAATGTGGAAACCACATTAACAGGTATGCACATTAATTAATACATCTGACTACAACATGATTAAATGATAACTAACCAAGATTAAAAATCTAATTAGGGGAGGGGTACTCCATTCTCCCCCCCCTAGGTTCTGACTTACTCCTGGAAGTCGTAAGGCTGAACGGAGAACATGTTGCATGTACTAGCCCTGAAACTCATTCAACAAAGATCAAATTGCACATAGGAATCTTTTCCATAAATAATTAAAACATTATTGCTAAATCCTCTACGAATGCCATTATCCATTGGCAAGATACATCTAAGTCCATACATTTCTTAAAATATTCTAGGAATTATCCACAATCATAGCAGAGAAACAAGAATTTTCTCCCTCTCATTACACCAATTAAAGCATTAAAAGAGATAGACAACAATTACCAAACTCACCAACCAAGTATGACAAGAAACATGCCATCATGATCAATTTCTTTTACCAATCCATCTTTTCATAAAACTTAATCGCATAAAACTAGCTTCAATATCAAATTCTACAGCCAAATTAACTTTCATTCAGTAAGAGCAACATATAGAACACAATAGTTTACACTTGCCAGGCATATAAGAATCTTTCCAATGACTATGTCCCATAACATAGTGACAAGATAACACCATTTAATCCATGATTACACATAATAACCATCCACATAACTAGATTGCACAACTCAAAAGGCCACATGTGAGCATGTTTGATGCTCGGTCAAAGATACCATGCACGATCAGCATCTCTATGTCTGATCTCAGAACAATAATATGATCATAAATATCCAATATCTCACTCAAGGGCTTGACGGTGCTAGGGCACACCATAGCGGTACTACCTTCCATACAAGACCCTCGTGAACATCCCTTATTGCGTAAGGTGGTTAGCCTCCAAGAGATAGTCACCACACATAGGTAGGTAGTGGTTCCTAGCTGTTTCATAGCCTCACATACCCCCATCCTCAAGGTTCCTACGTCAACTTCCTCGTACACACTCTACCAAGACCGTCTCATACGTCCTTGGAGAGAAATCTCACATTTCAACACAAGACCAGCATACGAAAATAATAAGGATAAACTAGTTTAGCCACCAAATTACAAATGAATAAAGATAATAAATCATCAATTCCAATAGTAAGGCAAGAAAATAATCCGGAATTGCAACACCAAATCAAGTAGGCAAAAGATCACAAGATCATGGCTAAACCCTCAAAGTCAAAGTAAAATAAATTGCTGGTCCACAAATAAATAAATAAGAATATCACAACTGCACATAACATCACTATGTGATTAGCATCTAACCACTAACGAGGAAGGAAGGAACAATTGAAAAACTATCGCAGTAGATCATCATGTGGTGCAGCCAAATCACACATCCACATGTCATGGCAGTGTGCACCTCGGGATCACCCTGCATCATGTCGTCACATGGCATGGCAATACTCCAAGCAAAGAAGACACGCAATGAACGTATCCTGCATGGTAGTGTACTTGCAGAATAAGCACGTGTAGGTCACATCCTGCATAGCGATGTATCTCTCAGGATACTCGTTGTAAGCTAGAGGTATACATGACTAAGGTCCACCCACATGTCCACCAACACCTACTAACTGGCAGCTCATGTGGATAAACCTACCTTTCATGAAGACAAGGCAAAGGATCCTCCAAAATACACCATTACTATGCTCAAGTACTGCCATCGATATACTCAAATAAAGGAGAGGAATAGGCTATCACACATAAACATATAAATAGATTCATCAAAAGGGAAAGTATTGAGCACACCTTCGATATAGTTTTATTGTATAACTATATCATTCCTCGAAATAGAGAAGCTAAAGTCGCTTTGCGCCGACATTGCTCATACGCTGATCCATACTATTCAAAGAATGGTGACTTCAATTACTACCCCTTAACATACTGTATTACCAACAACCCGAGGTTTGGTACTCAGTAGGGAAACAAATAAGCAACATCACAAAAAAAATAGTTTGGTTTCCCATGCTCATAAGCAACATATCCTCCATGGTTGATTACTTCACCAACCCATGGACACATATAATAAGCATTGGTTTCTTACAATACACACGAATACACCAATACTGGTTTAGTCACATTAACAGGGAGTACTTTTTAGTACGCTATCATCTACTCTAGGAAGGTTTAAATAATGCTTCCCACATGATTAACTGAATAAAGCTATTCTAGATATAAGTACTGAAATCTCTTATCAATTCAAAATTACATAAGGAAATAACAACATTCCTATATCTTTCTCTAATTCCACTAAGCATTCATATTCAAATTACTAACTATGCAATTTTCTTTCTAAAGCTTAAGACTTTCATCTTTCTATAAGAAGCCCAAATGCAAACAAACAATTTCATATGCGTCATAAACATTCTATTTAAATCAATGCATTCTTAGCAGTATTTCTAAAAATCTTAAGGTTTAGGCAAGGAGAAGGGAAAGAGAGTTTGATAATCAAACTATTTCCTACAAAGACACAAGATCGACAAGATCACACTACTAGCTAAAATTTCTCACTAAAGTATATCATTTTAGTTGCACAGTTTTCATTTTGCTAGCATTTCAAGATGTTGCCAAATAGCCTAACATGACATTTCCAATTATTATGGTAGCAACAGAATGTTCTAGTTTTCCAACCAACAAATATCAAAATAGGTAATCTTATCAATAATGCAAAACCTCATGCGAGCACTCACTACTCTTAGTTCAATACAACCATATCATAATCTGCAACCTATCATTGAAAATCATACTACGATAAAAAGATAAAGGAGGAACTATCAACTAAATAATACACATTAATGCATATGTGTCAAATAAGTTTTTCATCCGCATTTTCCAAACATAATAAGGTAATTACATATACCCAAAAACAAGTTCAATGGGCATTGCTAAAATAGATCCTCAAACAAACTGGTTTAAAGAAACACATAAAACAATCTTCAATGGAACAAATTAATACACTCTTGAAGCTACTATAACATGTTCCCTTTTGGTACTTCTTTTACAAACAAGGCAGTTTCACGTAATCAACTATTCGCATATTAATGCACCTTACTTAAAATAGAATTTAATTATGTTACTCCTACAAGACACATGGAGAATTCTTTAATGTAAACATACATTTTTTTCTCAATAACCAATATGAACTTTCAAACCAAAGCCCTTTTATAATCTAAAAACACCTAAGCATTATAAGGCTCACACAAGGGCTCAAGAAGTCGCAACCATCTCTCGTAAAAGAAAACTCACATAAGAGATAATTACACATATCACATACATTTTAATTTCTAGAGAGAGAGGAGGAAGGATGGTAATCATTCAATTTTCTACATAATAAGCATTTAATATCTACCATACTAGTCCTTCAAGCAAACAACACTAAGCTAGATCATAATCTTAGACAAGCACCTTTCGTACTTTCAGATTCAAGACAAGCCTGACCAACCCAAATGGATTAGTCAAAAGAGTACAACAATCAATAAGGAAGGTACATACAACTCTCCTTTAGAATAAGAGAAATCGTAGACCAAGACCTCAATAAGTAGACAAAGCACATATAATCACTCCAAAACACCCACATCAAGAAGGTGAAAACAAGGTGTGAACACACACGTTACACACAAGTTAAGGTTTGCTAAATCACATTCATACAACAAGGAGAACAAGCATATGACAAAAGGTCGATACACTTCACACCAACTAAGCACACAAGCGAAATCAGAGATCCCAGTGTTTGGAACCTGGCTTTGATACCAAATGTAATGCCCCGCCAAGAAACCCTGAAGGGATAAAGCTAAAACACACGAATGGAGTGCACATAATTTTTTTTTTTAATAAGACACAACATAATGATACAATGTGTTATCATAAGCTCAGATAACACAGTGGAAGACTAAACAACCCTAAAGTGTTTCCCAACGTGATTACTTAATTTAACATCTAACTCAACTTACGATATTGATCCAATTAAGTAGGTTCACTTAATTACATGTTATTACTTTAAACAAAGGTATAATTTGTTTAGCAAATTAACATTAAAGATAATAGGACGCGTTCATCCATTATGATTGAAGATGAGTCAACATGAGGAAATCTACCCATAGAAGTTAAAATATAGATAACATATGAATTCATCCATTAAAATTAAAATATGGTTAACTTGATGAGTCCATCCATTTTAGTTACAATATAGGTAATATGTTGAAGTCCATTTATTAAGGTTAAAATGTAAATAACCAAAGGAGTTCATTCATTATAGTTAAATTATAACTAATAAGATGACATTCATTTATTAAGGTTAAATTGTAAATAACCAAATGAGTTCATCCAATAATTTTCAAACCATTCATTACATTCAATTTTACATTAAACATATGCCATGCATCTAGTTCCAAAACGTGCTATAATTACCTCATAAAATAATGAGATCTTTTCATGAATACTTATTTTCATTAACAATAACAGAATGCATTCTTTCATGATCCAATTTACTGCATTTAAGAGATGACTACATACATGCATTTACGATAAATTTCATCTAATCCACTTATACATTTTACCAATATGCCATCCATACATGCTAACACTAAAACACGAAACATAAGAACAAAAGCAACACATAACACCAGATTGATATCGGAGTTCACCCCTGAAGGGCTACATCTCCGGGTCTGCTTAACTGCAAGACCCCTCTGATCATTTAAATAAGTTAAGAATACATAAGGTTCACATCTTTTACAATCCTGCCATCAAGGCGAATATAACCAATATACAAACGACCACTTCGGTCAATAAATACATAAATGATCCCTACGTAGAAAAGGATCCAATTGAACATATTAAAAGCAAATACAAAGGTCCATTTCCCGATGGTACTCTAACTAGAAACCTGATCAACTATGGTTAGCCACAAATCAACACTCGACACCCGCATAAAGGGCAATACCAATTAAAACACTATCACAAGGCAACAACCGAACTAGAGACTTAGGACATAAACAAGTACCCCAAATCAACCAAACATCAGGGTCCAAACAAACATATCAAGTCTTGCCATTATATAAGCAAAAACGAATATAGAAATTAAACTTGCATAGGCATTAACCGGTAGAGGCAATCTTTTACCATATTGATTTAACTATTAAAGTCGATCAAGTTTTCTAAATGATCTAGGTTTGATGGTAGTTTGTCTACCCTATCCAGGCACATGTCGTTCTTGATTTTCTAACTCACAAAGTTTGTTTGCATCAAAACATAACATAAATACATCCTTACGAGTTTTTTGAACCTAGTTCACATGAATATAATTAAATAAACATTAACTGTCTAAACATGATATTTAATCTTCAAATTAAACATCATTTCATCCCAAGTCAATTGCAATAATCTAATCTCATCTCTAGCAACACAATAAATACTTTCCAGAGATGGAATTTTACATTAAAAGAAACCATAAAAATAGATAAACATCCCCCAACGAAAATATAATTCCCTTGCATATATTAAACAAATACACGATCTAAAGATATTAACTAGCATATACATCTCTATATATATACATGCCTAAATTAATAAATTAATGACTAAAGAATAATTATTATGCATTTGAAAGTATACACCAATTAGGAATCAACAATTAATATATAGTATTATATAATTATCACAATTAACATATATTTAAAACTATACATTAATTAATAATTAATATATAATATATAACTAATAAAATGTATTAATTAAAATTTAATAATATTAAAACATTTTATTGTAAAATATTAAATTATTATATATATTTTTTCATTAAAAAAAATATATAAAAAAAATTAATTTCAAAAATATAATAAAAGGGGAGGGGGGGGTACCCACGTGGGCCCCCTTGGTAGCTACCAAAAGGTAGCAAGTTGTGGTGGGGGGTTTTACCCCGCCACAAGTTGCTATTTTTTTTTTCTTTATTTTTTTTTTTATTTATTTTTAAAATAAACAGCTCAAGCAAAAAACACAATCTCAGCAGAGACTAAAAAAAAATTTATTATTTTTTTTTATATATATATATATTTTTACACAATCTCAAATAGAGACTTAAAACAATTTTCCCCAAAAAACCAGAAGATTTTCTAATCTTTGCATTCTTTAATACACAGTCCCCTACAGAGACTAAATTAAATTTCTCCAGAATGATGATGGTTTTCTAAATGGAAGAATGAAAATCTCTCCAGAATGATCAAGAACAACAAATAATGAAAATCTCTCCAGAATGATCATGGTTTTCTAAATGGAAGAATTTTGTTGAATAACCATCCAAATAAGCAATTTTATTTAAACAAAATCATATTGGGCATGGAATCATTTCTCTCAATCCTATTTCCCAATCTGCCCAAACTATAACTAATTCCAATATGAATCTAAATCCTGAGAGCATTCAATGGAGAATTTTATCCTTCTTCATTCCCTTCCAGAAATACAAGGGTTTAACATCTTATAACATTTCTTTCATACTAAAATCTCCCTAGTATGGTGTCAAATGTACCTCCTTCCATATTAGTTTTCTCAATTCTGAAAGGTCAAGTATGTACATCCTTAATATCTTAACAAACCATCTGGTTCCATGTTGTATCCTTCGTATCAAGGGTCTTGGAAATCACTTTGTAAGGCTCCCTGTACCTGATTGTAAAATTCATTCCCTTCCAAATTTTGTAGTACTTGAGTTCTGAGATCCATATTTATAATTGTCATAGCCAACAAATGCCTTTTGTGACTTAATCTGTCAACCACCCTATTTTCCTTCCCCTAGATATAATTGATTTCAAAGTCATAGTCAGAGATTAACTCTAGCCATCTTCTCTGCTTGGCATTCAAATTAGGTTGAGTAAATATGTATTTCAGTCCTTGATGATCGAACTGGAGTTCGAAGGATTTTCCCATAAGGTAAAGTCACCACATTTGTAGAGCATGCACTATCACTACTAACTCCAAATCATGTGGTGCATAATTTTTCTCATAATTATTTAGCTTCTTGGACTCGTATACAATCACCTAATCATTCTACATGAGAACCCCTCCTAAACCTTCACCTAACGCGTTAGTAACAACCACAAACTGACCTTCGAGATCTAGTACCTTCAATATGGGTGCAGTTGTCAGTTTCTCTTTAAGATATTCAAATGTCTTCTGACACTTTTTTGTCCATTCGAACCTCTTTCCTTTTCGTTGAAGGGAGGTGATGAAAAAAATCATTACAAAATTCCTGTAATACCTAGATAATCCCATGAAACTACTCACCTCTTGCACATTCTTAGGTATTGGTCATTCTACGATAGCCTTTATCTTAGTCGGGTCCACAACTTTTCCTCTACAGAGATTATATGTCCTATGTATTGTACTCCATTTTGGAAAAAGATGCACTTGGATAATTTTCCATACAATTTATGCTCATGTAAATGATGTAAAACTATATGCAAGTGTTGTGGGTGTTCCTCTTCAGTTCTTGAGTAGATCAAAATATCATCCAGGAATACTAACATAAACTTGTCCAAGCAGTCCTTAAACACACTATTCATTAGGTTCATGAAAGATGTAGGAGCATTTGTGAGTTTGATGGGTAAGACTATAAACTCCTAGTGTCCATACCTAGTTCTAAATGTTGTTTTATGTATATCTTCCTCCTTCAATCACAACTAATGATAACCTGACCATAGATCTATCTTGGAGAATACTACGACACCCCTCATATGATCAAACAAATCATCTATTTTGGGTAGTGGATTCTTATTCCTGGTGGTTAGTTCATTGAGCATCTGTTAATCTATGTATAATCACAAAGTCCCATCTTTCTTCTTAACGAAAATTGCGAGGGTTCCCCATGGTGATACAGTTAGCTGAATTAATCCCTTCTCAATGAGTTCTTGCAATTGTGCTTTTAACCGGTCAGCTCCACGCTCGTCATCCGATAGGGAACCTTAGATACTAATTCAACACCTATCACCAAATCTATGGAAAAACATCTTGGAAATCCTGCAAATAAGGATATTTTTCTATGAAGGTCTCTACATTCTTGTCTTCTATTGTCCCCTTACCACTATAATTGGTCGTCTCATACTCCATCAAGTCATCTTGGTATATAGACTCCCCATGCTCTTGGACCTCTTCCATCTTGACAACAAACAATTGGCAACCCTTATTTTTGCATTGTTTGGTTTGCATGGGGGATATTTGTGGCACTCTAACTCTGTGTTGGATTCCTTGAAAGCCTGCCCGATTCTCTAAATCATCATTACACTCTACCTTTTTGGCAAAACAGACCACAACCACCTTATGTTCCCTCAACCAATTCATTCCTATAATCACGTCTTAAAACCCTAAGGGAGCCACATAAAGATTTACTTTAGTCATAAATCCAGGTAATTCAACCCTAACTTCAAACAAACATTGCTCTATCCGAGCTCTTGTATGGTTGACATATTCTACAGTCTAGGTATGGGCAAGATACTTTGGCTTAGGGTCTTGATCAAATGTAGTTTCCATCTTTTCTTTCAATGTCCTTACTCTAGGGAGATTTGGCTTCTTCGATGGGAGGCATGGAATCGTGCATGTGTCCATGTCAGTTCTTTAGTTGAGTTCTGGTAAAGTTTGGGTCAACCCCAAGCTAAGACCTTTTTTTTTCAAGTTGCTTGGGTTATTAGCCCCACCTTCATTATGTGGAATCTTTAATTATACAAGAACCAAAGGATCTTTTTAGATTCAAAAAAGGTGCGAGTTCTCTTGTGGCAAAAGATTGTTACATAGAATTTGAATCTTGGTGATAATGGGTTGAGTATCTCTATTGGTAGAAGATCAAGGCAAACCAAACATAAAATTCATAGACAAGGGCAATGGCTTCCTACTCCTACGAGAGTTTTGAAATATCAATAGAGGTAGTGATGGAGGTGTTGCGTTCTTTTTCTCAACCTATAAGGGACAATATTCTAATAATCTAATGGAAGCTCTAGTTATTCATCATGCAATTGGAAAAGGGTGTAACTTTGGTTGGAAGATGATTGTCTATGAATCTAATTCTCAAATTGTGGTTGATATGTTGAATGAGCAATGATCAGATGGTGTTGATTGGCATTAAGCCTTGCTAGTCAAACAAATTTTGACTTTGTGTACTTCGAATCATATTTCATTTTGTCATATTCCTTGCGAATGGAATAGAGTGGCAGACTAAATGCCCTTCTGAGAACCTTGACAAGTGGGATGTGCATGACCAAGGGCTCTTGTCCCCACAATACTATAAGACTGAAAGGAAATTAATCATGGAGGGCAAGATTGTGTAGATGTTTTTTGGGGGGATTTATTTTGGAACCTTTGCTTGTTATTTGTTGGTTAGGCCTATGACCTTTTGCTTAGTATTCTTTGATTTGATTTCAATAAATGTTTACCTCGTCTTTTTCGAAAAAAGAATATGATCAACATTAAACCTATTGATGGCATGTAAAATCAGATCTCAACCTTGTAAATCAGTTCTACACAATCAAACCTTAACCTTGAATCATCTTTATGTTCATATATAACCCAGACTTGGTGTGATTTAGAGTTTGTACTTTGGTGTGATCTAGAGTTTGTACTAACAAGCTTGATTGATTTTTATTTGGTTCATACATGTGATGTATTTGCGGGACATTATTAGACTGAAAGCGTATTATACTCACATTTTATTATATTTTTTAATTTAATTTTATTTATTTTCTCCTCTAATTATTATTTATGAGGGATTGAAAGTGTCACTCAAAAAATATAAAATAAAAATATAATAATATTGATTTAGTAATATAAAAATAATCATATGTTAAAACAATAATATAAGCATATCTTAATAATAATTTAATATTAATTAAAATATCACAACATAATAATAATTTAATATTAATTACAATATGTATAATTTATTTTTAAGTGGGATAATGAACAAATATGATACATATTTTACCTATATTTTTTTAAAGGTAAGAGCTTATTATCAATATTTATTAAAAATCATACTTCTATTAATTAGCATTTAAGAATTTTTTAAAACTTAAATATATTCAAGCAATATTGATAATAAAATCTATTGCATGGATAGCATCTAGTAAGAGGAAAAATACATAATAAGAATCCTCAAGGAAAAGAAAAATTTATATAAGAGGAAAAATACATATTTAGATTCTCAAGGAAAAGAAAAATTTATTGCATAATTAATTTCAATTGATTCTATCACATGCTTTATGAAAATCTAACTTAACCAAGCCAACTCTCCCAATGGGTCTAATTTAAATGGCCTTAATTTGTGAAGTATTTGGTTGCCAACTAGCAACACCAAATTACCCCTTCTAAAATGCTTCTAAATAAAACATATGACTATCATCCTTAAAAAAACTTGATAGAATTCGAGTGAAGGAGAAAGAGCTCGCTCTACAATCTAAGTAAAAGAGTTTGCAAGTTTTTTTAGCCCAAGTAGGATGGAAATAGTGGGTTCGTTGCCTCTTCATAGTCTCGTTGCATACAACCAAGACAATGAATTTGGCTAGGGGCTTATAGATCTCAAAACAAAAGGGAGGCCAAGATGTCAATTGGTTAGCCAAAATGCTCATAGCTCCCTCTTTAAAATTAGAGTTTCATTTCCTCTTCAATTCATATGGAAAGCATGACAAAGAGTTTGTAAAATTTTTATATAGAATGACACTTTAATTTTGATTCAATTTCAATATGGTGGAATAGACTTATAAATTAGCATAACCAACTATTGACTATTAATTGCACAAGATATGCTTATACTTATTTAAAAGGGTAGAATTTTGTTCAACTTAATTGGGCTTCTTGGAATAATCTTTAGGCCAAGATGTCAATTGGTTAGAAAAAATGCTCATAGCTACCTTCTTTAAAATTAGAGTTTCATTTCCTCTTCAATTCATATGTGAATTGAAAGCATGACAAATAGTTCATAAAATTTTTATATAGAATAACACGTCTATGCACGTACGGTTTTAATTTTGATTCAATTTCAATATGGTGGAATAGGCTTATAAATTAGCATAACCAACCATCGACTATTAATTGCACAAGATATGCATATTACTTATTTAAAAGAAAGTAGAACTTTGATAAACTTAATTGGGCTTCTTGAAATAATATTAAAGATTATTATGGTTAAATAGTAGAATCAACAACTATTATGGCTAAATAGTAGATATAAGCATTCAAAGGAATGTCTATCCTCCAATCACTTCAATCATTTTGAGAGACTTCAATCAATTTCCTCTAAAGAAAAATTTATATCCAATTACTAACCCCTATACCCCTATACATCTTACTCTTCGAAAAGTGGGTTCAAATATGGAAGTCTGAATTTACCACTTAGCAAGCTACATGATTAAATTGTATTATGGTCTAACCAAATAATTATCTTTTCTTAATGGTGCTGAAAGTTAAATTATCACTTAGCAAGCTACATGTTAGAAAAGATTAAATTGTATTATAGTCTAACCAAATAATTGTCCTTTTTGTAATGGTGCTGAAAGTTTAGAACATATATTTGGAATATGCCTACATGCTACAAAGCTATAGTTTAAAGCTATGGTTTATTGCATTTAAAGATTTCTCTGCAATTTGAAAGAAGCTTTTCTTAATTTTGGTATGAATCATGTAGCTGACACCGTGTAAGGCTTTCCTCATATTTCTTAAAAGTGCATTTCTTTGTTTTAGAGATAGAAAAATGTTGAAAGACAAGCTTAATTATTAAATTTCAATTTAATAAATAGGATCAAACAATATAAAAAAATTATTTTATTTATTAAATTGAAAAGATCTTCATACCTCATTTTCAAAGACAAATAGACTCCATAATCATACCTCATTTTCAAAGACAAATAGACTCCATAATCAAATGAGAATGGATCACTTTCACAACTCTCTTTTAACTACAAAATTATGGAATATTTCATCAAAAGATTAAATTTGATTTTACAACAAATTCATTGTCACATTTCACACGTCATTATTTTTCATATATTAGTGTTGTTATCAATTATGGAATGTTTCAACAAAAGATTGAATTTCATTGACACGTTTCATAATCAATTAGTATTTCATTTTAACTTTCTCTTAAGGGGGCATATGTTTGTGTTCATTGAATTCAGGTAGGCGTGCATGCAGGTAGAAGTTGGGTAGTTTAATTGAATAAAATGGGACCGATGGAAGTGTTTTTTCGTTAGAGGTCTATTGTGTTACTAGAAAGCTAAATTTTAATATGATTCAATTATGGAACAGAGGGATTTGTGCCTACTTTTGTGTCTCGGTACGAAAAGGTGTGTCAAACCAATTAATTGGGGACATTGCAGACAATTTATCATTAAGGCAAATTCTATTTTCCTACCCATATCCTTTTGACTGATGGGAAGGAACTAATGATAATTATTCCACATTCAGGTGACTCGCTCAAAAGTTTAGGCCATTCCATACATTGATGATACTTGAACAGAATATTTTACATGAATTCATAAACATATATTCAGATATATTCAGATTTATACATGTATATATAAAAACATTTACAGATTAACATTTCAATTCTTTTTTTTTTGGTCATACTTGAATTTATATTCCAATTTAATAGTTTGTTTACTATTGTTGGACAAGTCCATATTGCTATACTTGTGTAGTGATTAACATTTTCTGGTCTAGGCTCACAACCAATAACCGTATGATAAAGGTCCTAAGACAATTTTTAAAAAGCATTTTCTGGTCTAGGCTCACAACCAATAACCGTATGATAAAGGTCCTAAGACAATTTTTAAAAAGCATTTTCTAAAATCAAAAATCATTTAAGCATAACTGATATGATGTTTTTCATATAAGGCTTAAAGGCTTCCCAAGGAAAAAGCAATATGCGGAAAGTTTTCATATTTTTAAGGAATTCATCATAGTGGACTGATATGATGTTTTTCATATAAGGCTTAAAGGCTTCCCAAGGAAAAAGCAATATGCGGAAAGTTTTCATATTTTTAAGGAATTCATATTTTTAAGGAATTCATCATAGTGGACTTCATTATTATAGGGTAAATATATTACATTTAATGTATTCATGTGAATTAGACCATTTTCACAACACCTAATTACAGAATCAGTTCAAACAGATTGGTATCAATTATATAATCGAAGGAGAGACCACATCCCCCCACTACACTGTTCAACTGTAAAGCTTCCCAAGATCAAACTCACTCAACCTATTACCCACAAAAACAAGCATCTTAAAACTACTAGCCCAAAAAGTATCTTTTTATGAAATAGTGAATTCAAAAATTTGTAGCAAATCTTAGCACAGATAGGGGAAGAGCACTATTAGTTGAGCATGTATCAATTGTTGTGAGGTTTGTTGATACCTTTTGTTCCAAAAATTGAACAAATAAAACCTATTGTTTGAAACATAAAATATTAATTTTTGTTAAAAAATGTACCAATATTTGTTAGGAAATGTATTAATATTATGAAAAGTAACCCAATCAGGTGATGCAACCCAATCAGGTGATGCCATATCAGCTGCACAACTATTGGGGCCTCTTTTGCACGCCTATTGGTCTGGGCCTGTTTTGGACACCTTGGCCAAAAGCATGCTGATGTGGCACCATATTTGATGATGTGATGTTGAAAGCTTAGTTATAAGCAGGAGGCTTGCTTGCCAAGTAAGCTACTGTAAAAAAACTGTAAAAAAATTGGGAAATGCAAAATTAGGGTGCTCAACTACAGATATCTTTTTAATGAATATCGAATCAGAAAACTAGTACACTAACACTACTGGTATCTTTTTTATGAATATCAAATCAGAAAACTAGTACACTAACAATAATTAGTATATCAACGCCAGACACTCATATAAAATTCAAAAACAAGTACCAAACATTGATAACAGTTGTGCACAACACCAACAATTCATACCGAAGCATTGTATAGTTTAAGTATTAGTAAAACTTTTCTATCAACATAGAGGAATGTAATTTGATTACCTGCACAAGGCAAAATGAAGCTGGCTTTAATTTGATTGTCTGCACAAGGCAAAATGAAGCTGGCTTTTTACCGTATACAATACCTGTAGACACCATCTGCAACCAGCATTAAAGTTTAGATTTGGTCGACTGTGAGACAATGTTTGAGCCAATGCCAAAACATTTTACCAACCAATGCTTTATCAGAGCAAGTCCAAAAAATAAAAATGCATAAAATTAATGACATTGCAAAAGAAAAAAGTAGCATTCTGCCTGTACTCGAAACGGCTTATGAGCATTAAAGCATGCATCCACTTCCAGAACAAGCCGAATCACACAAAAGACATTCTTTCTGCAATTTCATACATTTGAAGTCAAAAAATAAAAAAGACCAGCTTCCAATACATTTGTTGAAGCCCTCCACAAATTTTTGAACTCATAAACATGGAGTCTAATATCTATGTTAATCTAAATAGATAGGAAAATAGTACTCTAATCTAAAGGACAAATCAGGCCAAAACACTCATTGACATACTACATTCAAAAGCAAAACTTACAACATTAAATAAGTCATAAGAGTCGAACACTAGGCGAATGAAGTCGAATCTCGAGCTCCACTACGTTTGAACAGACTGTTAAATGCAATACGCGACACAGGGCTCACGAGTTGTAACGGAAGTATTTCTATTAGGGAAGACCAAAACATATTTCAGACCGCCAAAATCATTTCATCTAGGTATCATAATGAATCGAATACGAACAGAACACAAGGTAAACTCAAAGGAACAATCAGAACATAAAAAAGAAAAAAAATAGATCCATATAATTTATGCAATTCAGGAATGTATTCAAAGAGCATAATCAGATCAAATAAGAAAACCCTCGTACAATCCATCGAAAGTAAGAATGTAACACATAAATACACATAAAACCCTTAATTTTCCTTGATCACTGTACAACAAACCTCACGAAACCTAGCACAATTAACAAAAAAGACAAACGAAAGTGCAAAAATCATATACGATTTGACAAAACCCTTTTCCACATTCAGACAACATTTCAAATAAAGCACCTCAAGATTCAAAGCTAGAATATCATAAATTAATAAATAAAACTAAATTCTGCCCTGAATAGAACGTACATAAGCCCCGCAAAAACCTTCGAAACCACCATATTAATGAAAATGGTGATTTACCCTCAAGTTTCGAACCCTCGAACAAAACTACACAGGCCGAACCCAGCCAATTTATGAAAATAAGTGCCTCAGAGGTAGTGACAAATAGCTAATTCAACATGTATTATTCAGATAATACGTGCATTCAGTACATCACTGGCACCAAGTAAAATTTCCGGCCAACAAAAGATTTTACTTAAAAAAATCAAGACTTTAGCTATTAAAACCAAACACAATATCCAGAGAACACAAAACATTACCAGCACCATAATATAACAAGCCAATACCCTAAATACCACACACTGAAGACATCAAACACAGCCTATAAACATCAGTGTGAGAAAAGCACAACGCACCACACTAATGGAAATCAAAGTACATCACCTTTAAGGTTGAAACCCAATCTCAGAAACCCTCTCTAATCTCCTAAAAACCCTATATCGTGAGAAACCCTAATTAGGTTTTATAGTTTCATTTTGCTGAAGTTACCTGGAGGTCTTCCACGTTTCCCCCATCGTACTCTCAAGATACCGTGTGGCTCAACTTTTTGACACCTATTTTACTCAAAACCTATTGTCCAATGGAAAGGGGTTAATTGAAATTTTATTATTACTAGCAGTTGCATATTGGAAGGTTGGTTTGTTTTTTTGAATGGTCTTAGAGGGAATGTTTGTGTTTTATATTTAAGTCGATAGGCTTTTAGTATGGGGTTTTCCTCTCAGAAAAGTGTCAGCCACGTCGGGAAATTGTCAGCCCTGTGGATAAATTGTTTCCGGTTACATTTTCTTCTTGTTGTGTTTTTTGCCAGTCTGGAAACTGATAGCGTAATTAACCTGATTTATTAATTAACATTTATTTCCTGGCATTTCTCCGTCATTTTGCTCATTTTATGTGTCGTGTAGATCAAGCTTGTCCACTACTGCATTAAGACTGCATCTGCAAATTTATGCACCATGTCTGCTTGTCGTGTCAACTTGTCAATGTGTGTGATTTATTGTTTTGAAAATAGTGGAAAACAACTTGTAAAAGGAGGAACATTTCTTGTGGATTAAGGCTTAAGAAGGTTTCGCATGGAAATCAGTGGATTTGTGGTTCTTGTAGAGTTTAGCACTTCTCCGACAAATGCAAGCGCAATTGCGCATCAAATACTGGATAAAATTATCGTCGATTAGCACGTCTCGTATTCGCAAGATCGTTATATCTTCCATGCCAAAACGATCGATGGATTGATTGTCTTGTGTATGGCAGACAATACTGCTAGAAGTAAGTTACATGTCTTGTCCTTATTTGCAATCTTTGTTACACTTATCACTGTTTTTCATTATGTTTTAGAAATTACAATTTTAATGGGTGAAATTTTGCGATATGAACTATCAAGAATCTCTTTGGCCAAAATTACAAATTTTAACATTGAATGGCCATGTAGAATAACTTTATGCTTAGATGCCACCCCCTTAGGATGCACTTCATCAAAGCTACAAGTTTATCAAATTTTAGCCTCAATAGATTTTGATTAGTAAAATTTCCTTAGGGGAGTTACCTTTGGCTTAGATGTCACAAGTAAGAGTATTTCTTGCACCAAATTTATCGGGTGCTTGAACATGACCACCTTCTTTTCTTTGCTTTGGATTTCAAGTCTAATGTAACCCCATTCAAAGTTGGATGCAAAACAAGCAAAAGACCTTGGGACTCTGGGGTTTCGGAGTTCCGAGGTAAAAGACAAAAAGGACCTCGGGACTTCAGGGTTTCGAGGTGAAAGACACAAAATGACCTCGGGACTCCAGGGTTTTGGGGTTCCAAGGTTGAAAGACAAGACAAAACACAAATAACTCAGGACTTTGAGACTCCGAAGTTCTGAGGGTTTAACAAAAAGAAAAGGACAAGGCACAACTTCAAAACTCTGGGGTTCCAGGGTTATGCACCAACAAACAAACAAAGGAGACCTACCTCGGGACTCTAGGGTTCTGGGGTAGGGCAAAGCAAAAACAAACAAAGGAGACCTCGAAACTCTGGGGTTCTGAGATTCCACTGTTGCCAAACAAAACTAAAAAAAACAAAGCAACAGAAAGCAAAAAGAGGGACCCATATTTTCAACACAAGGAAACTAATGGGGGTTAGGTATGCAGGGCATAACAAATGGCGATTATCTAGGAAAAATGACTCCAGGCAATTTAGAACTTTAGAATCTTTGGTTAACCTGACACCTAAAGCTACTATCATTCAAAAGGATGTATAAGAGCAGAGGATGAGTGAATCAATGAACAAATAACCAAGTCCATAACTGAACATGATTGACTCTTACATGTGTGCGCATGATTTATTACTCCATCATTTTTAATAATGAAGATAAACAGAGGAAACTAGGCCCAGGCTACGTAGGTGAATTCAACCAATGTGTTTTGTGCAAGGTCATCCTGGGCATAGCTCTGCTGCTAGCCAGGTGTTCATAGCCCCAACAGAGATACCTCTGGTTCCTGTCAAGCAGTGCTCCACTGCCAACCAGGTGTCCATAGCCCCGATGGAGGTTACTTGAAACACCCAAAGTTAGTTCCTTTAAGATGATCATTTTTTTTTATTTTTTTTTTCCTTTTTTGAAAACATCATGGAATATCGAAGGACTATTTCTTTAATAACCTTTTAAGCAACTTTTCAAACATTGAAGTCTGATTATTATTGGAATCCAGAACACTGAGAGGGGGGGTGAATCAATATTCTGTCGGTAACAGAATATTTTACCTTATTATAACATACATATATAAACCGGTAAATGAAGAAACATATAACATGAAGTAAATAAACTAGCCACATGAATAACACCATAACACACTGAATTTTATACATGGAAAACCTCAAAGAGGAAAAACCACGGTGGGATTTGTGACCCACAATATCAATTCACTGGCCATATGAAAGATATTACATAGCATGGGGGCCTGCACATGCAAGAAGGCACACTGCCTAGAGTACACTGCTCAACACAAAAGAGTCTCACTAACTACAAGCTTCTGCTGAGATAAAACAATAATGGTGAACTCACAAAATGCATTTGCAATGCCAAAAAGAGTTCTGGTTATAGCTTTGTTCTGTACTGGTTCTTAAACCCTTTTACCGATATCTCCTTTCCTCCAAGAATGCTTTACAAACCTTCTATTGATCATTGCATGATATTACTTTCGCATACAGATGATCTACATACATATCCTTTGCATCACGTTGTTCTACTTCCTTGTCATATATCAAAATGACCTAATAAACTGACTTATATACCCTTTACAAACAATATGTCTTATGTCGGCTTACAATACATTACAAAAGGTATTCAATGTCAGCCCTATACAATAATTACAAAATGATTTTACAAATAAGACCTTTCAGATCCCAAACTGATGTCAGCTTCACTAAAGTGTTGGATGTCGATGTCGGTGTCAGTGTTGATGATGACCCTGATTACTCCAATGTTGGTATATGCCTTCTATAGAATCTTGTTGCCATCAATGACAACATATGAATCCAATGAGTGTCAATTGCTAGCAATCTCCCCCTTTGGCATTGATGGCAACACTCATGTGAAAAATGGATTCCCTGTCGGTTCAACAAAAAATGAAACATGAACTGAAACATGCTCCCCCTGAGTTGATTGACTATGTTTGCAATATACTCTTTGCCTGATATCCTCCCCCTATGATTATATAACTATTTTTCACATACATATACTCCCCCTTTGGCATCAATGCCAAAGACCAATGAAAGAATTGTTAGGAATCTGTGCAAAAGAATGAATAATTACATATTACTTTACCAGAGCTTGACCAATTTCAAGATTTATGGATAAGCTTTCTCAAGTAACTATATATAGGTATCCCAGCCAGTTTTGAATGTTTTAGATATGGATACAAGTCCACTCAGTAAATGTGCAAGTGTTTCTTTCTCAGTGACTTCTGGCGGTGTGGGCTTCCCAAGCATATCCATGCATTCCCTCTTATGAACACCAAGTGAATCCAATCTTGGACTCACTAAACCTCTGAGACTCCTTGCTCTCCGAATGGTCTTGTCTCTTTCCTTTTCAAAAGCAAAAATTTGGTTCTCCAAAGTCAAAATTTGTCCATCAATAGATGTTGCAAGTGAAGTTAGTCCATCAAAAGAATTTGCAATATTAGCAATCTTTTCTTGTAACTCCTTTATCCTCTTATCTACGTTTGTTGGAATTTCTATATTACAATAGACCTTGTAGATGTTAGTACCCTTTTTCAAAGAATTTTCAATAAGCATAAGTTTCTCTCCAATCTTCCTCTTTTCTGTCTCAATAATCTGGTCAAAAGTGAATTTCTTAGCCAAAGCAAATCTTTCAAGTGCTTGCCAGTTGAAAATCTGTTGTAATGATTGAAAGTTTTTAGAGATGTGCTATGTCAATGCCTTAAGCTTGTCGGAAGGGCTTGCTTCATTTTCAATCATACAATCTGGAATCAGTCTGTGCAAAACTATTATTAGTTGATCTATTATTCCTTTGTCTGCAGATCCCTCCTTCATTAGCTTTTGAGAAACCATCATCATTAACTCTATGGGACTCATCTCTGTGATTAATTTCTTCTCAACTCGAGAAATGTCAATTGCCAAAAGTTTTGTTGAGGAATCAACTGTCGATTCAGTCTCCTTTTCCTTTTCTTTCTTCTCCTTATCCTCTCCCGGTGTATCCCTTTTCTCATCCTCTTTTGCACTGGTGGCTTGGCCACTTGGTGCAGTATCTGTTACTATAGGTGGATTATTATCCACAATATTGTCTATATCATGTACATTATCTTGCTCAAACTATACAAATGTTGTCTCTGTCGGTTTAGCCTATACATTCTCATCAATTTTAGGTTTATCTGTCGATTCATTCAAAATTTGATCTGAGCTTCCCAAAATTACTTTTCCTTTAGATCTGTCTAGAATGGTGGGAGTTGTTGCAATAGCAAATTCTTCTTAAGTAATGAAATTAGGAATCTTTTGGAAGAATTTAGCCCAACCATCTCTGGTCTCATTTATTATTTCATTGACTTTGTCGATCATTAAGCTTATTTGTCGGGGTTTGCTACTAAAGATTGTTCTATTTGCAACTTCTATACATCTTTTCATTTCCTCATTATTTATAGCACCACACATACTCAAAAGTTCAACTTCTTTAATCTCTCTGTCCCTCTTGATTGCATCTAATCTCCTTGCATCTAATGTATTATACAATGATAAAGGAATTTCCTTCAAAATCTCTAGCAAAGCCTTCTTATATATGTCTAAATGTAACAAAACTGCTTCTTCTATTTCATTTTGTTCATTGTCATCTAAATTCTCATATAAATTTGACATATTCTTCAAAATTCCATCTTTATTTACCTCATCTATTAATTTTGCACAAGTCATATTACCAGATACAGTTGCTTCATCACTCTTACTCTTCTTCTTGTTGGGGGTTGCAGGAGTGGATGGAGCAAGCTTCCTCTTTTGAGTAGGTTTCCTTGCTGGAGGTGTGGATGTTGTTGTTACCTTTCTTACTAGCTTCCTCCTTCGTTCCACCTTCTTCTCTTCTACTGGAGCCTTGTCAGCTTTCTTCCTTTGTACCCTTCTGAATGCAAGAGGTTGATTATCCTCTATATCAGAGTTAGAAGTGATAGGAGACATGAAATTTGATGGTCTCTTTACCTTAGGAGCACTAGCCGTTTCCGGTTGATCTACCAGTTTAGATCCAAAGCCTAGTTCTGTATCTATCTTGTGAATTACATTTTGAATGAAAGAAAACATTTTGTCTATTTTCTTTTCCCTCCTTTTCTTGTTGAAACCAGTTTTAACTTCAAGAGCTTTCTCCTCTGCAGTACCAAAGTAATCAGCATTATCATCCAAATGAGCATCAATTGACATTTTAGCATATAGTTCCTGAATGCTTTCATCAACTTCATACCCCAATTCAGTGACCCATATTTTTCTAGGTTCCACTGCTTTCATGAGAGTCTCATCTATTTTTACCATGAAGCAAATTTTAGTGGAGTATTTCTCCACAATGTGTTTGGAGATTCTCTCCCTCGGTCTCATGTTCTCTTGAATAGTTTTAAAGAAGCCCCAAAGCTTCTCATCCTTATTACTGCCAAGACTTGTGATTGCATCTTTAATCTCCATTCCTATCGGTATGTCACGAGCCCACGAGCCCAACGTTTCTATCCCAAACCCGGTAGCTCATTCCTGAAATATAGCATTAAGAAGACAATAAGATTGCCAAACCAAAGTGTTCCTTTCTTAACACCTTTGATTTTTCCAATATTTATCATTAATTCACTTCTTAACCATTCACATAAATCATACTTTCCATCATTCTTTATCATTTGATATGCAACATGGATACAGGAACTGACAATAGAGTTCAATCGAATTAATTGTGTTACCTTGTAGCCAATGATCATGCTGGCAAATTTTACATATGTATCTTTAATGGTGTTGATCCTCGTTAACCTTCCATCATGGGTTGCGTCGGTGAGCTTTTCAACCTCAGTGTTGGAGATCTTCTTCCCTGGTTCCTGCCCAACTTTGGGTAAGTCGGTGACCACCCAAATTACTTCTTTGGTGATCATGTGAGGCCGGTCCAGTCAGATGAATTCATTATGGACCCTGCTCAAGACATATCTAATCATTTCGTCCTTGAATTCCGATATGTACAAGATTTCGGTTAACCCTAGGTCTTCAATGATTTGATATTCTGACTTGATTGTTTTGGAGCTGCCTAGTATCACAAATTGATACATTCCCTTGATTTCCTCAATGCCTAAATCTTCCAAAATGTAGTGAATATAAGCCCTAACATCTTCCACATAAACTACACCATCAGGAACCCTCGAGAATGCACCAGTAGAGTTCCTTCATTACAATTTGAGGAACTTCCTTGAAACAGGTCTAAGCCTATCCTTAACCTTAACAATAGTGGGTTTCACAATGAAAGTAGGAGCAGATGATGATCTGGATGTCATTTCAAAGAAATACTAGGATAACAATCATTGATTTGAAAGATCTTGATTACTTCTCAGATAACTACTGGAAATCTTTAGAATGCCCTTGCTTGTTTTTGATTGCCAATGATTCGCCTTTGCTTCACTCTAGTTTGCTTGAGTGTTGGGTGAGTAAAAATGAGTCCATTTTCCCTTTTTATCAGTGAGTAAACCCTAATCCTTCACTGTCATAAATGCTTAGCGGTGCGCCCTACCGAATGTCGGTTTCACAGTTTTATGTCGGATAAACCTCCATCAATGAAATACAACTCTCCAGATCTCTTTCCAGATCTCTTCTAGGGAATATGAAAGATTTGCAATGAATTTGCCAACCCCTAAAGCGTATGCCTCAGTTACCAGTTGAATTTCCTATCGGTGCAGGAATGCTCCGTTCTACCGATGGAGTTACTAGTACAATTATTGGTGTAGTTGCATCTCCACTTGGTTCTTTAGACTTTCTAACCCATCTCTTGGTGTGATCTTATTTTAATTCATCTACCTTCTGCTTTTCTTTCTCATTTGCTTTGTCATTGCTAACCGGTTTAGTCTAGCTTCTACAGTACTTAGCAATATGACCTATTTTGTTGCATGCATAAAATGTAACATTGTTCTTTTGAATTGCTTTAACATGTCCGGTGTCATTCCTTGACCTACATTGATTAGCCAAATGTCCAAACTTTCCACATGCATGACACTTAACATTCATTCAACAGTCTTCTGACTTATGACCATATTTCTTGCAATTTGTGCATTGACCGAGAACTGAATTGTAGTTTTGATTTGCTCTATTTCTACATTGTTTAACCATATGCCCAAATTTATTACAAACAAAGCATCTACCATTGAATTTGTAAGCATTAGATTTCCTTACCGGTTTCCTCTGGTCTGATGAGTTCTGCATACCAGTTGTCTAATCTTTATTTGCAGTTTCAGAGCTTTCACCTTGTTCAAATCCAAGTCCTCTAGAATCTTCACTCTGCCTTTGTCTTTTCAATAAATCATCCAATTGTGCAACACTAATCCTGAATTTTTCTTTATACTCACTTGCAGTAGTCAGATCATTTCTTAGAGTTATTATTTGTCTCTCCAGCTCTTGTTCATTATTCTGGGATTGAACCAAATCAGTTCTCAACATATCATTCTCATGAGCCAATCTGCCACATTCTTCAAATTTGTTCTTCAGAGATATAGCAAGATTTTCTTCCTTCTTCTTTCTTTACTCAATATCTTTTGACATCCTCATAATCAGGTCTTGCATTTCACTCTTCATGAGCATGTTTTGTTGACTTAGTTTATGACATTGTTCCTTAAGTACATTTTTCTCTTCATCATCTTAGTTTTGCAAAAGTTCCTTCCTCCTAGCTTGAGTTGATGATAACCTTTCTTGCAGAACAAGAATGAATTCATTAGCAAAATTCAATACATCTTGCAGCTTTAAGTTCTTCAACCTTTTAGCATCATAATCTTCAAGTGCCATCTCAAGTTGCTTCTCCATAGCCATGTTTAATGATTCTGGTTTCAGGATCTTCCTCAAGCTGTTAAAATTCCTTCGAGGCACCAGGCTCTGATACTAATTGTTGGAATCCAAGAACACTAAGAGGGGGGGGGGGGGGGGGGGGTGAATCAGTGTTTTACTGATAAAATAAGATTTTACCTTATTATAACATACACATATAAACTGGTAAATGAAGAAACATATAACATGAAGTAAATAAACCATCCACATGAATGAACACCATAACACACTGAATTTTATACGTGGAAAACCTCAAAGAGGAAAAAACACGATGAGATTTGTGACCCACAACATCAATTCACTAGCCATATGAAAGATATTACATAGCATGGGGGCCTGCACATGTCGAAAGGCACACTGCCTAGAGCACACTTCTCAACAGAAAAGAGTCTCAGTGACTACAAGCTTCTACTGAGATAAAACAATAATGGTGAACTCACAAAATGCATCTGCACTGCCAAAACGAGTTCTGGTTATAGCTTTGTTCTATACCGGTTCTTAAACCCTTTTACTAGTATCTCCTTTCCTCCAAGAATGTTTTACAAACCATCCACTGATCATTGCATGATATTACATTCACATACAAATGATCTGCATACATATCCTTCGCATCACACTATTCTACTTCCTTGTCATATATCAAAATGACCTAATAAACTGACCTATATACCCTTTACAAACAATATGCCTTATGTCGGCTTACAATACATTACAAAAGATATTCAATGTCGGTCCTATACAATAATTACAAAATGGTTTTACAAATAAAACCTTTCGGATCCCAAACTGATGTCAACTTAACTAAAGTGTTGGATGTCGGTGTCGGTATCGATGTCAGTGATGACCTTGATTACTCTATGTCGGTATCTGTCAGTATATGCCTTATATAGAATCTTGTTGCCATCAATGACAATATATGAATCCAATGAGTGTCAATTGCCAACAATTACTGGGCTGGGAACTGCGGTGGATAATGTGAAACATCCTAAATTTTGATTTTTCACTTGGAAACAAGTTCATCTGATATCTTACAAAACTTTCTGATGTGTCTTAGTGTGATGGTAGTGTTGAGTTATCAAGCTATCCTCTTTCCAATTGAGGGTCAAAAACTCAAATCATATTTAAACCGTTATATACCACCTTGAAAGAGTGTAGACAAAGATTTCAAAATTAACCAAATGATAATGAAGTTGTAAATAGCAAAGAGTTGAAGTCTCTCAAATTTTGGCAACTTGTTATGCAAAGGACACCTTCCTTTTAGAATCTTTGAGAATAAATATATATATCCCGACACAACAAAATGAAAACAAAAGAAACGAAGCAAAACAAACAAACACAAAAGGGAAATAGGCACAGAGCAAAGCAAAAACACCACAAACATGCCAACCCAAACAAGCAACAAATCAAACAAAACAAAAACAACTAATCTACTATATACAACAGGTCAAGCTTCACTTGGGATTAATCGAAATAGTGCTTGAGGAACTGACCATTGACAGACAATGGTACATGTTCTCCAGTCAAAGAGATTAACCTAAAGGTGTTTTCTCCTAAAATTTTGGCTATTTGGTAAGGACCTAACCACAACCTTTCAAACTTATGGTGATCGCCTTTCTTCTCCTTGGCCTTATCCCATAACAAAACTAGATCAGAGATCCGAAAGGCTTTCACCTTGGCTTTCACCTTGGCTCTTTTGTCAAACCATCGCTTAACAACGAATTGGTCCTTGGCAAAGTGTTGTAGGGTATTAATCTTTTTTTCATCAAGTTTTAACAGATTTAGGAGGCGAACCTCTACCTGATTCTCAATTTCAAGTTCTTTCATTAACTGGAGGATAGTTATTTGTAAATTGATTGGGAAGACAGGAGTTTGGCCATAAACAAGGTAATACGGAGAAGTTCCCAGGGTGGCTTTAACTCTGTTTTGATCAGCCCATAAGGCGTATCTGAACTGATTATGCCAATCCCTGAGATTCTTCTTGAGTAGCTTTTTAATGACATATAGGATGTTCTTGTTCGTTGATTCAGCTACCCCATCACCTTGCAGATAGTAATTGGACAGGAATTTCAGTATCACCTTATATTCATATGACCATTGCATCAATTGTGCAGAAGTAAAAGCAGGGTCGTTGTCACATACAAGAGCGAATGGCATACCAAACTTGGTGATGATGTGTTCTTCAACAAATTTCAGTACAACCTCCGCAGTATCATTTCGACACGCAATGGCCTTCGTCCATTGGGTGCAGTAATCAATTGTTGTAAGAATGAACTTATGTCCTGCAAATGAATTAGGATTAATGACACCTATGAAATTCAGTGCCCATTGGGTGAACAGTCTTACCTCAAACACTGGTTGGAGAGGTATAGCGAGATTCCTCTATTTGGAAGCTATGGTTTGGCATGTATGACAATGACAAACGTGCTCATGAGTATCCTTAAAAATACTAGGCCAGTAATATCTGACCTTCAAAATTTGATGTTCATTGGCATCCATCGACCCATGACTTGTACCATACTTCCCATGGAACTCGTCGATCATTTTACGGGCTCCTTAATGATCAAGACATCAAAGGTAAATACCTTCGTAATTCTTTCTATAAAGTGTCGAATCCTTGATGATATAATTGGCACTTTTGAGCCTTAAAGCTCATCTTTATGTGGTTGTCAACCCTTCAGGACACTTTTTATTTAGCAATATAAAAACCAAATCCATGTACCATGGGTCTTGAGTGAATGACTGTAACGTATACTATTGGCACTGGATTTGAGGGATGTCAGTTGCCATAGCTTGAGACAAACCTTGGCCTATGACTAACTTCATTGGATGCATCTCCAAATCAAACTCTTGTAAAATTTCCATCCATTCCCTCGACGTTCTCCCAACTCTGATTGCATAAGTAGTGACTTCACCGCTTGATCAGGTACAATCGCGTAGATTTTACTCCTCGAGATATAATGCTTGAATTTCTTGACTGCTCTTACCAAAGCAAAAGCATGTTTTTCAAGAGTAGAATATCTCACCTCAGCACTCTTGAAAGGGGAGCTCATAAATGTGATGGGTTTCTCATCCCCTGCTTGCCTTTGTGTTAAAAGAGCTGCTCCTGAGTGTAACGAAGCAAAATAATATATATAAAATGGCAAAGTATAGTCAAGACTAGTTAATACGGGAGCCTCAATGACAGATTTCTTAATCTAGGTGAAAGCCTCTTTTTCTTCAGTAGTCCATTCGATCTTCATCCTTCTTCATCATTTCATTTAATGGCTTGACTATCTCTGCAAACCTGGTGATAAATTTTCTAACAAAATTGATCTTCCCAAAGAAATATCTCATCTCTAGGTATGTGCTACATCCTCAAAATATTCCCATATGTCCTTTGGTCAACCTTTGCCAACTTCCCTACATGGACAACAAGATCATTAAGATACAAGAAGGCATGTTCAATGATCAACTAACATGTGCATTATGTGCCCTTATGACAATAACATTCCTGTGGGCTGGTAGGATATCCTATTTTCCCTTGCCATTTTACCTCACAAAGTCTCCTTCTTTTCACATCAATCATCGTGGGATAGAAAGGAAATCCTCTCGCTATATCTCCATAGTACATCTTAGCCCATATTCTTGCCGCTTTTCACACTGTGGAGTGGTGGGGGATGCCTCTCCTTTCCCTTTTTACTTTGCCCTGTGATAGTCTGTTGATTCCTCCCGAGAGTCTGCAGGGTGGCAAGAAATAACATCATCCCTTTGTTCCATCTTATCCCATAAATATTCTTTGTGTGTATCAAATATCATGCAGGATAGAAAGAGATAACCATTTTATTTCTTATTGGAATGTTTGGGTCCTATGTGCCATGCAAGCTAACATGGACCAATCACCATCCTTCAGCTCACCAAGTCAACATAGGTCAACTGTGGTCAGCCATGGTCCCCACATCTAGTCATAGCCTATCGATAAGAAACCATGACTTTGACTTTCTGCTTGGAGAGACTTGGTGAAAACTGAAGTCACACTAAAAACCCATATTGTCACCAAGACTCAGAGATGTCTTACAGACACTGTAGCACTATGGAGTTAACTGGTCAAGCACTTTTGTTTAGTCATGAAATCATGTATACATGGCAGTCATTGATATCCCTCCAAGACATCTTCATTTATATCATTTAAGAAAAAAGGCCTTTGGTCTACATCCTTGCTACATGGCCTAACCATCCATGTGCTCATGCCCTCATTTGTTTAAATATCTATGATGACCTTATGTGGGACTACCATGTCAAGTAATCTGGTAGGGTTGTGACATTAAGATCTTGTTCATGTTTCATTAATCATGCAACAATGTGACAGTTCAAACTGTCACATCTATAAGAATTATGGCTCATTAAGACAATGAACAACATAAGGATATCAGGCCCACCTTGATCATGTGTTCATACAACATCCACAAGGCGACCATTCATTGGTCCATTTGAACTGTGGATTGTTCAAGTGGGGCCCTAATTGTCTATTAACATACACCACTTTCAATGTGACACACCCACTCAGAAAGACCACACTTTCATCACATTGGCCTTGATTATTATGCCAATATGGTTTTAGGATCCATTTTCGGTGTGACCACTGTGAAGTCCTAGCGAAATCCTACTTGGGGGAAAGATTGACGTTGGAAACCTATCTAGTGGATCCATAGGATTATGTCAATCGACACAAGGATTAATAAAAATGCAAAAAATCAGGTAAAAGTATTGATTTGGCATGATGATCAACAAGTGCAAAAATATTAGTCCTCAAAGTGCACAACTTAGGAGGATTCTACAGGGTACATCTAGGTGATATATTCAAAATTTTGAATCTAGGCCCTCAAAATTCATCAAAATTTTGAGGTACCAATAATGGCTCTAGCTTGGGGATGCATGCCTCCCATAGGCATGGCAAGAACTCAGATATCTAGAGGAGAAAACCTGGTGCCTACTCTATTTAGGCCACTCTAGCACTTCTTTCTTCATTCTAAAAATCTAACTTCAAAATTCAATAGGTTATCTCGGACCACCAAACATATAGAACCAATACTTATCCCTATCAAAAGTATGATTCTCCTTTGGTTGCATTATAATACCTGATTTGAAAAAAATTATGAAATTACCCTAATCATAAGCATAATCAATTGCACTATTAGCTAGCACTTTTCTCATACTGTTGTTACCATTACCTTCATTATTTTGCAATACACATCCATGAAAAGATTGAAAGCATTTATCATGAGTCAACACATAGTAGCCACATTCATTGAATAATACACACCCATACTCATTGTAACAACCATCATTATACAATTTTAATGCATGGTTCATCAAATGGGTACATGGCTGGCCTAAAAACTGAGAGGGATCATATACCTCCTTGCTGTCAACACCAGGAATCCCAACCTCATTATTCAACAATATATCTGATTCACTCTTCAGGTCTCTTTGCACATGCATGTAGGAGCTCTCATAAAAAAATTCATTCATATTTAGCAAGGTCTCCTAACCATAATCGACATGAGACTTCTTTTGATAATGATCAACATAATGGACCTTATGGACATCTTCATTTTCTATTATGCAAGCATAAACCTTTGGATCATTGTAAATTACCACGCTTTCAAGCTCAACATAACTATTTATATGACATTAAAAAAATCTTATGTCTTCATAGGAATTATTGATTCCTTCCATCTCATGGGCATAACTTATGTCAGCCAAAGAATATCGCTAATCAAGGCTACTTCGGATCCCATCATCTGATTCAATATAAGAATCTAATTTTTTTATTACATCAACTATCCCTGAGGTGACTTGGCCTTGGATGTACTCCACTTCTTCTTCATCTACTTCATCATGTCACATAGGAAACTCATCCCATGAAGAACATAAAACATCAACATTTTTCTCATTGAAACTAAGGTTACTTGGAGCACATGAATACTCTTCTTCTTTATGGATGTCACACTCACAAATTGATAAAACATACCCATCTTATGAAAGTAAGTTCTCCTCATATAGTGGGTTTGAGATTACATGAAAATTATTCTCAAAAACATCACTACAAAACATAGGTTGATTCATGTCTATGGTATCATCGTACAGTGGATTCTCAATTGCATATACCATGTTCATTTGTTGATCATCATATGTCACCTCATCTTCTTCAAGTGTGTTTTGTTCTAGGATTGTACTCATCTCATACTCTTGCAGTATATCATAATTTTGAGCGATACATTCACCATCAACATAGTCATCTTCATAAGTGTATCTTGGATGTGAGGTTTCATCCTCTTTATATAGTGTATTAGAAAATTCATTGAATCCATCTTTAAATACTTCATGAATGAGCACCACCTGATTACTATATACCTCTTCATCAAACAGAGGATTAGAAACTTCACTAAAATTATTTTCAACATTGTCCTTAATGTCATCCTCAAGAAAAAAATAGTCAGAATCAACATCATCATCTATAAAATCAGAACAATTACCATCCACATTGGCTTCCTAAGATAAACAATCCTGATGGTACTCCATACTAACAAAGTCACTATTAAATTTATTGGGATTAATGTGACTATTCAATGTATGTTGAACTTCAAGATTCTCAATTGTGCATGCCATATTAGTAACACTTTGTTGACAAGAATACTGAGAAGCATCCTGATCTACTATGTGAAATGGTGTTATTTCAGGTGGACATACTGTAAGTGGCTCTTCATATGCATCATCTTGGACCGATTCATGAGGTATTGGCATAGGCTGAAATATGCTCACTTCATTAGAATACATTATGCAACCTCTTTGTTCAACTTTTACCCCATGAGGAACATAACCAACATTGGAGGGAGGTACACTATCAAATCTTTTAACTCAAGCAATATGTTGATAATCATCTGAAATAAAATTCACAACCTCTAAACTATGTTTGTCATTTACATGACATTCCTTATGACATCTCATAGGCTTAGGCTTAAACCTTTTATCATCCCAAAATTTGCAACTTTCTATATGTTCATAGAAATCTCCAATTCTTGATGCAAGTTCATTGGTTCTTCCATCCTTAATGTATAACTCATATCACGATCAAATGGTCCCAAGTAGATACACAACTATATGATATCATTTGGCCTTAGGCATTCAAGAATTATCATCAAAGTCTTCATAAATCTCAGATTAAAAGATGACACCACTTCCTCTTTCTCAATGTAAATGTCAAATAAATTAGTCAGCTGTAAAGCGGAAAATCGCAATCGAACCCTAGTTGCTCTCCCCTCTTCCAACTCCGAGGAGAGAGAAGGGAGGTCGCTAGGGTTGATGGTTTTCACTTAGGGAAGAGACTTCACATTCAAAAGAGGGGTTGAAACCCACAAGATCCAATCCCACACAATGCAAGATTGGATGCTAAATGAGTTTCAAGGGTCAAGACAACAAGGCTACCCTCTTTTGTAAAGAATGTTGATATAAGAATTAAGCTAGGAATGCATAGAAAGTGACAAAGATTCGCTTATAAACTGAGATAGGGATATAGTATGAAGCTGCGGACATGGAATTAGCAGTAAAATGTCGATACGGCGCTGTCCTACAAATTTGAGCAAAAGTTGTCGGGACGATGGCACCTGGCGCCACCGTCCTCCGAAAAATCCGTGAAACGAAGGGGGATCTGTTCGTCTCTGCACAAGGATTCCAGATCTTCAATTTCAGCCGCGTACCTGCAACCTACACACAGAAAAGAGAAGATGATTGGGGGGTTAGGGATTAGGGGTTTGCCTTTAGGTCAAACCCCGGTTTTGGAATTAACCAAGAAATGAGAAATTGTTGTAAATGTAAATGTCTGTAATGTAAAACAAGTATTAATACCTTGTTTTAAGGATGTTTGTATCCTTATGTGCGAAGGTATAGATGTTGTTGTTTGTTGTATGTAGTATGTAGTATGTAGCATGTAGTAAGCGATCTCCTCTTCAATGGTTGAATCCTTGTCTTGAATGCAACACTTAGCCTTGAATGGAGACTTAGAAGGAATGCTTGAATGCTTGAACACCTTGTTTACAATGCATTAAATCAATCAAAGTAACTTTAGGACTTATATTATTTTGAAATTGTTGAATGAAAGCATTTGCAAGTTGTTCAAAAGAAGTAATAGAATAAGAAGGCAACGAGCAATACCATTGTAGGGCTTTGTCTCTTAATGTTCTAGTAAACAGTTTTGCAAGCAACCTTGGGTCATAAGCAAAATCAGTACAAATTGTTTGAAAAGTCTTAACATGTGTTAGAGGATCACCTTTACCATTATAAAGCTCCAAATGCGGGATTTCAACATGTTTAGGAGGGATAGCTCAAACAATATCAAGAGAAAGTGGGCTCACAACATCAAATGTGGGCACACTAAACTTAGATTGATTCATAGAGGCAATTTGTTGCTGTAAAGAAGAGACAGTTTGTGCAAGATTATTAATGGTCGCTTCAGTCGAAGAGTTCATATTAGATGTGTTAGATTGAGATGGAGGTGTTATGTTATTGAAAGAAGGTAAAGAGTAAGGTGGTGGGACTCTATGATAGTTAGTCATAGGAGATGATTGGACAGGAGGAACACTACAAGGAGGAATGGAATGGTTAAATGAATTGCCCCCTTGCGTCATGTTCATTTGTGGAGATGTAATAGGGACACTCATTGAAGGAATGAATGAAGAAGTCGGATTAAATGAAGGAAGAGGGTTAATTGAAGAGGAAGGATTGCCCCCATGACTAGTGATCATAGGAGGAATGTCTTGTATAGAAGTAGCCATTATGTTTGATGTAAAGGTAGGTATGCTAGCAATAGAAGTTCTCAAAGGAATAGAATGATTGACTTGTGTAGGAGGTTGTGTATAACCTAAAGATTCGGCACAACTCTTCATAGGCATCACATTCGAATCCACAATGTGTGCAATACCACGCAAAATATCAATTCCATTCTTATCACTTTGAAGCATATGTTTTAGACCCTCAATTAAAGGAAGAGCTTGACTATCAGGATACTCATGAGACATCCATTGGTGAAAATCGTCAAATTGGTTATCCAATTTCAAAAGTTGTTCTACAGAAACCTCATGGAGAGCTTCTTCATCATTAGGAGGATTAGAGGAATTACCCATGTCCTCGTTAAAAAGGCTATTCAAATTAGGTTCCATCTCCTCGGTAGTTAAACCTCGGAAAGACTTAATTCTACGGCTTCGTCTAACGGGAATAGTGTAAGTAGGGCTTATTGTTGTAAAACTCATGCACTAGAAAGAGAGAGAAAATTTTGATTTTAGAGGTAGCAATTTTCAGTAAAACCAGCCAATCTTCTGGATTTAAGCTGTTAAATGCAATCACGACAGTCTCCCGAAATTTCGGAAAAAATGTCCGGGACCGTGGTGCTCGGAGTGCACACGGTCCTTGCAACTTTTTTCGAAATTTTCAGGGATGAAAGTTATGATGATTTTAGAGCTAATCTGAAAAAATTGATCTGTAGATAGGCCAAATTAAAGTTGCAATCTCAAAATTGAACCCTATCAAGATTGTCGAAAAATGCAAAATTTGAATTTTTGAAAAAGAGAGGGAAACTGAAATTTTGAATTTTATGATTTTAGAGGGAATGTCAAAAGCAATGCAAGTTTTGAAATTTAAAAATTGACTCAATTTCATGCAAAATTCAATTTTGAAAGCGGAAATCAAAGTTGTTGTAATTAAGCACTTAATTTCAAAAGTCACAAATTGCAAGAATTTGAATGAAGCATTGAAATTTCGAATGAATGCAAATACACTTTTCAGATTTAGGACAGTAAGAACACAATTTTGACACAAAATTTCAATTTCAACAATTTTTGAATGATTAGGAGCCCTAAACTAAGCAATCACAAGACCAACTTTGACTGTAATTTTGAAAGTGTTATAATTGATAAAATTAGCCAAAATTCTGGATTTTAGCAGAAAAATACAGTAAGATCTTGCTCCCGAAATTTCGGAAAAAATGTCGGGACGATGGCGCTCGGAGTGCACACGGTCCTCGCAACTTTTTTCCAAATTTTCAAGGATGAAAGATATTGCGATTTTATTGCGGAATCCAAAGTTACAGCTGATTTGGAAATGTTTTGATCAGTGAAATTGTCGGACAAAGGTTGAATCAAGAGGGTTTCAAAAATTAGGGTTTTAACACTTAACCACTTAATTTTCAAAATTAAAGCACAAATATGAATTGATAATTTGTAATAGAAGGGCAGATCTGAAACAAGCATTAATAATTAAACATTTCACAAGTTCAATTACTAAAAAGAAATTTTAGGGTTTTTATGTAATCACCTCTAAAATTTTGCAAAAGATCAAACATGGAAATGTAATCAAAGAATCAATTTTCAGATCTAAGCATGAAAAATCAGAAAGGATGTTCACGTCGGGTTCACCAAAATGTAAAGCGAAAAATCGCAATCGAACCCTAGTTGCTCTCCCCTCTTCCAACTCCGAGGAGAGAGAAGGGAGGTCGCTAGGGTTGATGGTTTTCACTTAGGGAAGAGACTTTACATTCAAAAGAGGGGTTGAAACCCACAAGATCCAATCCCACACAATGCAAGATTGGATGCTAAATGAGTTTCAAGGGTCAAGACAGCAAGGCTACCCTCTTTTGTAAAGAATGTTGATATAAGAATTAAGCTAGGAATGCATAGAAAGTGACAAAGATTCACTTATAAACTGAGATAGGGATATAGTATGAAGCTGCGGACCTGGAATTAGCAGTAAAATGTCGATACGACGCTGTCCTACAAATTTGAGCAAAAGTTGTCGGGACGATGGCGCCCGACGCCACGGTCCTCCAAAAAATCCGCGAAACGAAGGGGGATCTGTTCGTCTCTGCACAAGGATTCCAGATCTTCAATTTCAGCCGCGTACCTGCAACCTACACACAGAAAAGTGAAGACGATTGGGGGGTTAGGGATTAGGGGTTTGCCTTTAGGTCAAACCCCAGTTTTGGAATTAACCAAGAAATGAGAAATTGTTGTAAATGTAAATGTCTGTAATGTAAAACAAGTACTAATACCTTATTTTAAGGATGTTTGTATCCTTATGTGTGAAGGTATAGATGTTGTTGTTTGTTGTATGTAGTATGTAGTATGTAGCATGTAGTAAGCAATCTCCTCTTCAATGGTTGAATCCTTGTCTTGAATGCAACACTTAGCCTTGAATGGAGACTTAGAAGGAATGCTTGAATGCTTGAATGCTTGAGTATAGTTTCCACGCTTGTACACATATCCTCTTCATGCCCAATGAGAGAGAAAAATGTAGTTTATATACTTGTCAATTAGGGTTAAAAGACTGATTTTCCCGACCTTAGGCCGACCAGGAAAGTTTATTTTCCAAATTGCAAACAAAAAGACCCGAGACCCCATAGGAGACCGAGCCCAAAATAGGACCCAGGGACCAGGGCACTGGGCGCCATGGTCCTGAAGGACCAGGGCACTGGGCGCTCTGGTCCCACCTCCCGGGACAGCAGGGTGCAAAGGAGGTTCAGGCCAGGGTGCTTGAAAAATGCAGTTTTTGGTGTCATAAACAGGTTTCGGGGTCTCCATTCAGGTTGTGTGTTGTGTCACCATCATGAAGACCGAAATGCAGTCGAAATTGCAAGTGTCACAATTTTAGGATGCTACATGAGCAAAGAACACTTTCTAATCCTTTCACCAAACTATTCACTAAATGCTGATTGAAATTCTAACCAAGAATTAATTGACTGAGGGAATGGATTTGATAACCATTCCCATGCTTCATTTCTCAAGAACTGTACAAATAATCTCATGATAACATCCTCATGATCAATTTCATAATCATCCATCAAGTCCTTAAATCTGTGTAGATGTTTTTTAGCTAATTCACTTTTCTCACCACTAAATTTTGGTAGTCATTTTCTAATCTAAGGTGGAATTGGATTTGGGTAACCATAAATGCCACCAAAATTTATGGCTCTATACCGCTTGATGTTGAAATTTATCCTACTACAAAACTATGACAACTCAGTAGGCATAGTTATACTTGAAACTATGCAAGGATGCGTAAAATGAAATATATTTGACACTTACACTCTTATAGACACTCCTCTACAACATGAGATCTTAAAAAATTCTTAACTCATGACTTATTACAATAAGGACTAAGATCTCTTTTAATGAGCCTAAATGTAAGCCAATACACACACTTCTTTCATAACAACAAAAGAATATCAAGGATAATTGAGAAGTCTATTGGAACTATCTCTATCCTTTCCCTAATCTAGTGCTCAATTCACTTGAAGGGAACATTTATCATCTTATATTCTCAAACATAATTGAGAATACCTAGAAGTTTGCAGCAACTTACTAGTTCTTTTCTAACTAAAAATCTTGAAGATCTTCTTCAAATATCAGGTTCTTTCTTCAAAGTTGCCACCTCCTTGCAGAGGAAAATTCTTCAAACAGCTAGAAGCCATTTGAAACACATATTCATTCTAGGATACTTCCAAAAAAAAAGTCACACATATAATTTTCAAATGAGCTCCAATATATCACTTTCTTCAGGTTGAAAACTCCAAATCTGAAATAAATTTCAAATTCTTCAACTTTTCTTGACTCTTTCTTTTCAATGGATTTAGCAAATAGTTAATAGAGACTTTATATCATTCATCCCCAATAGAGTCACCATTTTGTTGGTGTTTCCAATTGATTACTCTAGAGTTTCTCTATGAGAGGCCAATCTCAATCTTCAAGGCCTTGGATTAGTGGACCATTTGACAGAGTGATGAATAGGGATAAGGAGCTAGTCACACTCTCTACACTTTAGGCTTTGTTAAACCAAGGTGGGTATCCCTAATAGTAGCATTATTGATGCCTTCAAGCTTATGTGATGCTATAATAGATATTTTCTTAGACTATTATATGAGTCGGTGATCTGTATACCTCATAGGACGTGGCCTTCATCCTTGTATAATTCTAATCACAATGAGAACTAATTTTCCTATATGCTTGTAAATGAAAAAAACTGAACAAAATAAAATGGTTATTGTACTATTTGATAAAACTTTTTGCCTGTCATAGTTAGCAACATAATATTATGATCAATTCCTTGTTCATTGGAATAGATACTAGATGAACCATTATTACAATATGAAATATGCATGTTCCGTGCTATCCTTTTCCTAGTATGATTGATACCTTATATCAGTCATAGCATAAAATGAGTTTCACAACTATATTTGTGTACTTTCTCTCTACATACTGCTCCTCAGAATAAAATTAGCAAATTTAATCTTCTACTTTAGAAGAAGCTAAAAATTACTCAAACTCATCAACACAGAGAAGACATGTGAACAAAAAACCCTTGATTTTATTGATTCACACAAGATTCTGGATAACAAGTAAAGAGAAACAACTAAGAAACCAATGGATTAGATTTCAAGATGTTTTATATCTATAGAATAAGTGCATATTATTCATTAAAAAGTTTACGACAAGTAGGACATGTCACAACATTATAATATTATACTACAAAATATATGGACACTGCTACAAATTTTTCACCCTTGGTGAAAGATAAACAAACATGCTTCTCTGAGGAGGAAGAAACTCTAGAATAAGGTCTTGATTATCCTCTTATAGAAAAAAATAAGGATGCAACAAGTTTTAGGCCTTTTACAATAGGCAACTGACTCACATGAAATGACAAACTACCTTTCTTGAGTTCATTGTTAAGGACAATCATTCTTCTATGTTCCTTAGTAGGTGGTAGATATTGGATGTAATTTGATCCTCCATTTGCTTGCTTGAGTTGCAGACCTCTTGAAAAGAAAGAAGATTGACGTAGAAGAAGAAGGAAACCCTACATTTGGTCCTCTGTTGACACTTGGACCCTTCAGCCTTTTAAAGATATGATTTGCAAAATATCTCTTTCCTAAAATTAATAGTTGTCTCTTTTCTTCTCATCTAATTTCATCACTTTATTTCCCTACTAATTTTGATAGAGGGATATGATTTTACTCTTTATGTCTACAAAAACTCTCTCTATCTTCTCTTCACTTTCTATGCCCTAGATTTGATCTTCCCGCACATTCACATCGATCATCAAGTTTAGATTACTATATCTAGTAATCTTCACCTGCCCCTAAGATCTGATATCTTCGTTGGTTTCATCACTGCAATTTGATCTGATTTGGATGCAAAATATCACTTGTAGTGTGTTGACACAACAATCTTCTATCGGCAATGTATCACCCTTTGATGAGTGAACTTTGACTCAATTAGTATATGTTACATCCTCCAAATCTTCTCATCTGTCCTTTGGTCAACCTTCATCAACTTCCCTACACGGACAACTAGACCATCTAGTTGCAAGTAGACATGTTCAATGGTCAACTAACATGTGTGTTATGCACCCTTGTGACAATAACATTCCTACGAGATGGTAGGATACCCTATTTTCCTTTTCCACTTTTCCCCACAAAGTCTCCTACTTGTCACCTCAATCATCATGGGATAGCAGAGAAATCCTCTTGCTATATCTCCATATTACCTTGCAACCCATCTTCCTACTACTTTTCACACTACACGGTGGTGGGGGAGGCCTCTCCTTTCCCTTTTACTTTTCCCCATGATAGTCTGTTGATTTCTCCTAATAGTGTGTGGGCTGGAGGAACATAACATCATCCCTCTGGTCCATCTTATCCCACAACTATTCTTTGTGTGTATCAAATATCAAGTAGGGTAGTAGGATATGACCATTACATTTCTTATTTGAATGTTTGGGTCCTATGTGCCATGCAAGATAACATGGACCAATCACCATCCTTCAACTTAGTAAGTCAACATAGGTCAAATATGGTCAGCCGTTGTCCCCACATCTAGTCATGGCCTATCGAGAAGAAACCATGACTTCAGCTTTATGCTTGGAGAGACTTGGTGAAAACCAAAGTCATACCAAAAACTCATATTTTTTCCAAGACTCATAGATGTTTAACCAACACTATGCAATTGCGGAGTTAACTGATCGATCACTTTTGTTTAGTCATGCAATTGCACATAGATCACAGTCGTTGATCTCCCTCCAAGACATCTCCATTTATCTCATTTAAGAAGCAGTACTCTAGGCCCACATCCTTTCTACATGGACCAACTATCCACATGTTTAGGCCCTCATTAGTTTAAATATCTATTGTGACCTCTTGTGGGACCCCCATGCCAAGTAATCTAGCGAGGCCAAGGACATTAAGATCTTGTTAAATGTTTAATTAATTGCGCAACTGCATGATAATCCAAACCATCAGATATATAGGAAAATATCACTCATTAAGACAATGAACAGCATAAGGATATTAGGCCCACCTTGTTCACATGTTCGTACAACATCCACAAGGCAACCATTCATTGGTTTATTCAGACCATGGCTTGTTCAAGTGGGGTCCACATTCTCTATTGACATGCATCACTTTCAATGTGACATGCCTGATAGACAAGACCACACTTTTGTCACATCAACCTTGATTGTTATGTGGATATGGTTTTAGGATCCATTTTTGGTGTGACCACTATGAAGTCGTAGTGAAATCCTAATAGGGGAAAAGATTGACCCTGAAAATTTATCAAGTGGATTCATATGATTATGTCAACCAAACAATGCTTAATGAGAATGCAAAAGATCATGTAAAAGTACTGATTTGTCCCAATAATCAACAACTACAAAAATATTAGTCCTCTAAGTGTACAACTTAGGAGGATTCTGCAGGGTACATCTAGGTGCAATAATCAAAATTTTGAATTTGGGCCCTCAAAATTTGTCAAAAATTTGAGTTTGAAATAATACATATGCTTGGGATCAGTTTCAATTAATCTCAAACAACACACTAGCGATTTGTAATAGATCAAGTTAAGAAACACTACAAATTACTCCACTATTTGCCTGCTCCAAAACACTATCACACATGATTTATTATTCTTCTTTTACTCGGTCAACATCAACTTCTTTTCTTTGTCACTTACCACCTTTCTCTTTATTTACTTCATCATAATTTATCTCTTATACTTTCTCATACATCTCCTTGCATACCTCATCTTAATCATAATGTGATCATACATATATATGGGCATAACAATAAGAATATTCATCAAGTCAATCTTAACAACATTTTCCCAAATGATATCTTCAATGGTCAAATCACATGCTACAATCATTGGAGCTAAACATTAACATAATATCTTATTGTTGGCTAGACCTAGAATAAGAGTATCCTTGAAATTTTGCAATAACAAGCTACGAGAGCACCATGATCACAATCCAACTCACCATTACGAGGTTAAAGGCATGAAAAGCTAATAATTAATAGCTTATCATAAAAAATCAAGAAATTGTAGGAAACCAGAGCATGCAAATTTTCTCAATAGTGCATAACTATAGTACAACATCCAGAGCATGAATTCTAGAGCACCAAAATAATGAATACAACAATCTCAACTGATATCAACAGTCATACCAAAAATTGTACTAGCATAACTGGATAAAAAACACAAATGCAGAGGACTGTACCTTAGAGATAAGTCTTTGCATGAACGACTGGAGCACAAAACCAATTGCCAAAATCAACACCAAATTCCTTATTACAAGATAAATGAATCCTCATACTAACAATACATTTTTGGAGTAATTAACATGATTGCAATACATCAACAACATCTGGGATTTGTTGTCTGTATTATACATGCCTATACTTCATTTTCTTACATCACACCATACATACCTATCTTCCATTATTTTGTAATACATCTGGACCAATCTAGATCATCGGGTTTGACATTAATGACAACTAAGCCAAGTATTTCTAATAGATATAGTTCCAATAAGATGCATAATCACTTTCACATTCACTATACATAATCACTTTCACATTCAGATTCACTATACATAATCATTTTCACATTCACTATAGATCACATAGTATGATCCAAAGATTATAATCATAACCTTCATAAAGAAACTGTATTTATACCAAACCAAGTCTTCTTCAAGTTGGCTCAAATGGAGGAAGGATGGTGCAATCGCACCTCATGACTAAGATGATAAGAGAAATAAAGGCTAAAGGTCACACATGGGAATGCAACCTTTCCATCTATGTAATAGGGTAGTCTTGTTTGTTTGATATTTGTAATAAACCCCACCTTGTCATCCAATGACATGGATTTGGCAAATTGATAAGCCACCATGGGCATATGGGCCTAGGAGTATTTGGTTGAGTATCTTATAGGTGTTTATGTGTTGGGGATGTATTAGGAAGGTTTAGGACATTTTGAAACATCTTTGGGTAGGCGGATTTAACATGAGTCAAAAGTTGCTTAAACTTGACAACTTTGTTGACAACTTTTAATGACAACTTTTGGTTGCAAATAGAAACTTCTTTCCAACAGTCACCTTAGTTCAAAAGGTGGTTGATAACCATTGAGGAAGGTATAAAATTTCATTCCCAATAATCATTGGAGGGAGGGAGAATGATTTTGTAAACATTTGGCATCATTGAAGTAATACAATTATGAGAATTTCCTGCAATTATTTTATTCTACATGGTGTATAGTATTGTACGGATGTTTTTGAATTAGAAAACCAGCAGGATGTGTTAGAGTGGCCAATGAAATTTTAGATTCATCAAGTTTGAGGTCTTAATTTCCCAAGACAAGGGAGAAACCATCAACTTTTTGGAAGTATTCTAGATTTGACAGTTTTGCCTAGGGTTTTGCAAAGAAATGGCCTTACCTTGTTGATCCTTCATTGGTGGTTCATGGATTTGGAGGGGATGCAAGTAGGGCCAATTTATTTTAGGATTTTGAAGGCCTTTTTCAGATTAGGACCAGTTGGAGATGATGGTTTGATGCATTAAAGTGGGAAACTCCATGTGCCCACCATGCAAGTGTAAGCAAATAGGTCTCACATCAGGGGTTAGAGGTCTGATCATGGCCTAAGACATAGGAATTGGTGTATTTTACATTCCATAAGAGTGATCCTTGAGTTGGTTTGGTGAGTTAAGGTTTTTATCCACTCACTCCTATGTAAAATAGGCCTAATTGGGCTATTTGGTCTCCTAACCAAGATAGTGTTTGGATTCTTGTGTTCCCAACCCATAAGAACCCTTAGGATATGTTTTGTAACTTTCAAAAGGGTATCCAAATCTAGAAATTTTTGTCTGGGTCTTTTGGAGAAATAAGGAGTTAAGTGTAGAAAACTGGTATGATAGGCCTACTAGGATTAGTAGGCCTTGTTGTAGCAGTTAGCCAAAATGATAGAGGGAACTTGAATTTAATGAATGAAGGAGGTCTCTCTGACCTAGGGAACTTCAAATCAAACCTTAAATAGCCATTTTTGCATTTTAGGAGGGACCAAACCATTGTTGACCATAGGGTCCTTAGGTGCCTCTAGAAGACCTCATGAGATGCTCAAAGAAAAAAATCTTGTGTGGAAGTTTTTTTGGAAGGAAGAGTTGTGGGACTTGTCAAACTAATATTTCTTAACCCCTTGTAGTGTTTGTGATTGTTAGGGTTCTTGGTGTGCTTTTGGATTTGGGGAACCTATCCTATATTGGTACTAGGGATTTGCATCAGATTGGTATTAGAGCATAGGAGGAATCCTTTTGGGAAGGAGAATAGTACATGTTAGTAGAAGAATCAGAGGGTGAGGCTAGAAGAATGCCTCCAAAGGTGACAAATCTAGAACTTTCCAGGATGGTGCAAGAGAACAAAGAAGATAATGATTGGCTTAGAAGGTTGATTGAGAATGTGGAAGGAAGACTAGAGAGAGGAGGACCTGATGGCTTGGAGGAAGTGAGAGAAGAAGAGGAGAACCCACAAGGGCAGGAAGAAGAGGAAGTTCCTACAAAGCATAGGTACCTAGTCAATGCCTTGAAATCTGTGGAGAGGAGAACCATGGACCCGAAATCAAACCTCTCTATTTTTAGTGGGAAGATGGATGCCGATGGAGTGATGGACAGGATAGAGTCCTTAAACAACTTCGTTGAATGTGAAGACATCGATGAAAACCAAAAGATGAAGATTGCCAAGTCAAAAATGCAGGGAGTAGCCCTGACATAGTGGGATTTTGTGCAAGGAGAAAGAGTGAAAGAGGTAAGAGGAATGATCACCTCTTGAAAGAAGATTATTGTGGAGATCAAGGGAGTGTATGTACCTGGGGACTATGAAGTCCAATTACACAAGAGAAGGTGAGATCTCAGATAGAAAGAGATGGATGTGTGTGCCTATACTGAATAATTTCAAAAATTGAGTATAAAGTCTAAGAAGGTTGAAGATGAAAGTGAAAGAGTGGTAAGGTATCTAAACGACCTAAGATGGAACATGCAAGAAGAGTTGAACCTCTTGTGCCCTAAAACTATTCATAGATGCTATCAATTAGTATTAAAGGTAGAGGAGAAGATCAAAAGAAGACAAGAGCAAAGCAATAGAGGAAAGGGTAAGCAACTAAGAGGAAGGAGCAACTTGAGAGGAAGAGGACCAAATTTTGAGTTTCAAGGGGAGAGAGCAGTCAAGACTCCTCAAGGAATGGAAGCAGCAAAAAAGCCAACTTCAGAGGTAGAAGGCCTAATTTTAGAGGTAGATCATCAGGAAGAGGAGCATAATCAATAAAATGTTTTAACTGCAACTAGGAGGGACACATTGCCAGCAGATGCTCGGAGAAGATGGGGTCTAGTTCCCAAGGAGAAAGGAGAGCCAATCTAACCCAAGAATCAGATTATCAAGGTAGTAGTAAAATTGATTCATATGGTTATCTAGAGATAGGAGAGGCACTAATGTTGAGAAGAACCCTCTTGAAAGTACCAACACCTATGGAGCCACCTCAAAGGAAATCTATCTTCCGCACCACTTGCCAATAAGGAGGAGAGGTATGTAAAGTTCTAGTTGACTCAGGGTCTATTGAGAATTTTGTGTCAATAGAAATGGTAGAGAAGTTGAAATTGAGGAGGATACCCCATCGATACCCCTATAAGGTGTCTTGGCTCACAAAGGGACAACAAACACTTGTACATGAGCAGCCATAGGTAGAATTCCAGATAGGTGTATATAAAGATAAGATTTTGTTCGATGTTGTTAACATGGATGCTTGTCACCTTTTGCATGGAAGACCATGGTAGTATGACCTCAAGGCACACCATGATGGCTTTAGGAATACCTATTCCATCACAAAGATGGCAAGGTCATAGAGCTGCTGCCCTTGACTGAAAACAATGAAGAGCAGAAAGAAACTGAGCCCAAAGTGATGATGGAGGGAAAACCATCCCTCAAGGAGATAAAGATGGAAGAAGGAATATGCATTACATTGCTTCCAATACCAACCTCAAAGGAGAAGTTTGCTGTAGATGACAGAGCAGAAGGAAAGGAAAAGGATCTCAGTCTGGAAGTGAAGGAGGTCATTGGCAGATACCAAGGAATAATTGCAGATGGAGTGCTAAGGATTTTTCCGCCAATGAGAGAGATCAATCACTATATTGAATTGATCCTAGGGGCTACATTTCCTAACAAGGCTGCATACAAACTCACACCACAACAAAATGAGGAGATGGCAAGGCAGATTCGAGAGCTGCTAGATTCTGACCTAATTAGAAAGAGTCTTAGCCCATGTGCAGTCCCTACAATTTTGGCACGCAAAAAGGATGGAACATGGAGGCTTTGTACTGACTCAAGAGCTCTCAACAAGATCACCATAAGGTATAGATTTCCAATGCCTAGGATAGAGGATTTTCTTGATTGTTTGAGGGGTGCAAAATATTTTTCTAAAATTGATTTAAAGAGTGGATACCACCAAATTAGAATTAGGTCTGGTGATGAGTGGAAAACAACCTTCAAAACAAATGAAGGGTTGTATGAGTGGAAGGTTATGCCATTTGGTTTGTCTAACACCCCAAGTACATTCATAAGACTCATGAATGAATTTTTGAAAGAATTCGTAGGGAAGTTTGTAATAGTGTATTTGGATGACATCCTAGTATTTAGTAGGACAAAGGAAGAACACTTGAGGCAGCTAGACATGGTTTTGAAAAAGTTGAGTGAAGAGGAATTGATGATCAATATGGAGAAGTGTTTGTTCATGTAGGAAGAACTCATCTACCTTGGATTTGTGATCTCCAAAGGTCACTTGAAGATGGATCAGGATAAGGTAAATGCAATTCTTTCTTGGCATACTCCTAAGACTATTGGTGAAGTTAGAAGTTTCCATGGATTAGCCAAATTTTATAGAGAGTTCATAAGAGGTTTTAGTCAGATATGTGCTCCAATGTTGGAAACCATAAAAGGTAGTCAAAAGTGAAGGTTCTCTTGGACAAAGGAGGTGGATGAGGCATTTGAAACTCTCAAGAAAAAGGTAGCTCAACAACTGGTACTTGCTTTACCTGATTTTAACAAAGTGTTTCAGATTGAATGTGATGCTAGTCATGTGGCCATAGGAGTAGTCATAAGCCAAGAAGGCATACCTATAGCATTCTTTAGTGAAAATATCAATGAGGAAAAGAGAAAATATTCTTCTTATGACCTAGAAATGTATGCACTACTTCAAGCATTGAAACAATGGAGGCACTATCTACTACCAAAGGAATTTGTGGTCTATACTGACAAACAAGCCTCGAGTTTTATTAATAGCCAAGAAAAGCTAAACCATAGGCATATGAAGTGGGTAGAATCCCTACAAGCCTATACCTTTTCCATAAAACACAAGAAAGGAGTAGCCAACAATGTGGCTGATGCATTGAGTAGGAGAGTACTAACCATATATGAAATCCAATTAGAAGGCATTGGGATTGATGCAATGAAAGATATTTATGCTACAGATCAGGACTTTAAGGAGATTTACAAGGCATGTACTAAATTTGGTGAAAGGTATCATGTGGAGTTTTTTGATTTTCTGATCCAAGATGGAATTCTTTTCAAAGGTGGGAAATTATGCATACCAAAATTCTCAATGAGGACTAATATCATCAAGGAAAATCATAGTGGAGCTATGGCAGGTCATTTTGGTTTAGACAAGACACTTGAATTGGTAAGAATGCACTACTTTTGGCCCAAATTGCAGGTCGATGTAAGAAAGTTTGTAGATACATGCACCATTTGCCAAAAGGTAAAATGAAGAAGCACCAATGCTGGTCTCTATCAACCCTTACCCATTCCCTCAAGACCTTGGGAAAGTGTGTCAATGGACTTTGTAATGGGTTTACCTAGTACCCAAAAGGGCATTGACAATGTATTTATGATAGTGGATAGGTTTAGAAAAAAGGCACATTTCTTGCCATGTAAGTCCACTAGTGATGCATCTTATATAGCAGATTTGTTTTTCAGAGAAGTAGCAAGGATTCATGGACTTCCATTGAACATAGTGTTTGATAGGGATGTCAAATTTGTTGGCCATTTTTTGAGAACACTATGGAGGAAACTTGACACCAATCTGTGATGAATAATGATGAACAGTAAATAACCAACAGATACTAAGAGGGGGGGGGGGTGAATCAGTATACACAAAAGTTTCTTAAACAACTTAAACTGCAAAGACTGCACTAACTAGCAAACAATATCATCGATCTAAGTTGAGGCGCTACCGATATAACACAGTATGACCACAAAAGACATAAATTGATAACATCTAGATCTTCACAAAACCTAATATCTCATCTCAACTTCACCCATATGCTTAAGCAGATAATACATCATAAATACAAGACCATTAGATCAACATGCTTTACCACTTAACAGAAAACACTAAATCATCACATGAAAAAGCATCACACATAACACACTAATTTTTCACATGGAAACCCAACTGGGAAAAACCACAGTGGGGATGAATACCCACAAGTTGTTCTTGAACTCTTTTGAAGTTCACTCTGTTAGAAGCCTAGTCTAGTTAAAGACTTTAGAACTAGTTTTGCTAGGAACCGATCCTGCTAGGGATCACCCCATTAAGGGATGGCTAAATACCCAGTTAGAGGTTAAAACCCTATTAAAGGTTACCTTGTAAGAGGATTTAAAGAACTCAATGATTTTGAATCACCCTATTAAAGGATTTACAAAAAGCCTATTAAAGCTACCCGATAAAGGTATTTTCCATCTGCTGAAATGGTTAGAAGTCAACAGGTAATACACTAATCTGATAACAACACTTAATGCCAAGGCAAATCCACTTCAGTTCTTTTACTTTTGCAATCACACTCTACAAATCTCTGCTTACTCCTTTGGTCTAGAAAGAATCATCTCACATACCTTCATTTGCCAACAACTTCAAATAAAAATCATCATCGACCTTATAGACAACAATTTGGTTAGTGACAAAAACCTAAAACCTTAAGCATCTAGGTTAACAATACAGTTAGTCCAATATTGACCATTTAAAAACATTACATAGGGTAGAACAATCTTGAACAAATCTCAAGACATTCTCCATCATTCATTCTTCACCGCTTTTGGAAGCTGATAACCCATCACGTGCTCTCCATCGTTTACTAAGGTTTTGCACATTTCGGAGGTAGATAGAATCAATCTTCTTCATGCAAGATCCTCAAAGAGATTCTTCACACACATAAGGTTGACGTGGTAATGCCATCTAATCTTCATTTCAATGCATAGTCATATCAAATGAAACCCTGATACAAACTTTGCATATACCGGTTCACACTCCAACATACTGGTTCACTTTTTGCATATACCGGTTCATACCATCATACCAGTTCACTTGCCAGTTTTCTTACTTCAATATACTAGTTCATATTTTAGCATATTGACATCAATGACAACATACAATCCCAGCATGTCATCAAACTCTACACATATGCCAACAATCTCCCCCTTTGGCATTGATGGCAATACACAAAGGTGTCTCAACATCTTCTTCCATATAATATGTCTTCAATATTGCAGATATCTTCTCTGCTTCACATCTTCTCCCCCTTTGACAACAATGCCAAAGTGGAGGCACAATTATCCATGATCTACTATGTTGCTTCCCTTGAGGAGTAGCATCGTTCAACACATCAATCCTAAAAATATTTGACAATGCAATACCTGAATAATGTGGAGCACATACCTTTAGTTCACCTCTTGAAGGGACAACACCCCTAATTCACCTCTTAAATAGGTAAATGTAGCATTTGGTAGAGGCTTGGTGAATATATCTACTAACTGCTGTTTACTGGAAACATGTCCCAACACAACCTCTTTGTTTTGAACTTTCTCCCTCAAGAAATTATACTTGAGCTTGAAGTTCTTGGTTCTAGTATGAAATCCCATATTCTTGGAAATATTAATTGCACTTGTGTTATCACAAAATATACTCACCGGTTCAGATATAGGAACTTTGAAACCACTTAATACATGCTTCGTCCAAATTTTTTGAGTGCAGTTCATAAATGTTGCTACATATTCTACTTCTGCTGTGGACTAAGAGATTCAACTTTGCTTTTTGCTCATCCATGAGACTAGTCTACCATTGAGAAAGAATGCACCATCAGTTGTGCTCTTCCGGTCGTCCACATTACCAGCCCAATTGACATCAATAAACACTTTGAGATTGAAATCATTACTATATGGATACCACAATCCATAATCTATAGTTCTCTTCAGATATCTAAGAATCTGCTTGATTGCTACCAAGTGGGATTATTTTGGACTTTTTTGGAAACGTGCAGTAATGCCCACTGCATGTGCAATATCTGGTCTACTGTGTACTACATAGTGCAACTTACCAATCATTGACTGGTATTCCTTCTCATTCACCAATGCTGAGTCATCTTATTTTGACAATTTACAACTGGTCATCATCGGTGTACCAATTGGTTTGCTATATTCCATGCCAAAGGTCTTCAACACCTCTTTGACATACTTGGATTGAGTGATAAAGATACCATCTTTCATTTGTTGAATCTGTAGTCCAATGAAGAACTTAATCTCTTTGACTAGTGACATCTCGAATTCCTTCTTCATTTCATCTGCAAATGCATGGCTCATCTTGTCATCTCCACCAAAAATTATGTCATCAACAAACACTTCACAAATCAGAATCTAATCTCCTTCTGTCTTTAGGTAGATATTGCTATCTTCACTTGTTCTTTCAAATCCAATCTTCACAAGATGGGAGTGTAAATGTTCATACCATGCTCTAGGTGCTTGCTTCAATCCATACAAGGCTTTATGTAGCCTACACACCATATCACTATCTTCTGATAGGGCAAACCCATCTGGTTGCTCTATATACACTTCTTCTTCAAGTATTCCATTCAGGATTGCAGATTTCACATCCATCTGATACACTTTAAATCCCTTGAAGGCTACATATGCAAGTAGAATTTAAACTCCTTCCAATCTAGCTACTAGAGCAAAGGTTTCTCCATAGTCTTCTCCTTCTTCTTGAGCATATCTCTTACATACCAATCTTGCTTTGTTTCTTACCAATATGCCATCTTCATTCAGCTTGTTTCTAAAAATCCATTTGGTGCCAATAACATTTTTGTGCTCAGGTCTGGGTACCAAAGACCATGTACCATTCTTTTCTATCCGGTCAAGTTCCTTTTCCATAGCCTTAGCCTAGTCTTCATCTTTATGTGCCTCTTTAAATGTTTTGGGCTCAAATTCAGAAATCATGCAAGAGTTCTCTCTGACCTTTCTTCTTGTAAGTATTCCTACATCCTTATCCCCTATGATTTGCTTTGGATCATGATGCAACCTTACATACCTAGGAATGATCTTAACTGATTCCTCTTGCTTTTCCTCTTCATCCTCATCTTCATCAGCATCTACTAGTGTAGGAGCACTATTACTTATACTTGGTTGTTTTGTAATCGGTTCCCAGAAGGTTACATCTGGTTCATCTACCGCTTGCTCACTGCTGGTTTCTTTAGGTTTCTCAGAGGTTTCATCAACTCTAACATTGATACTTTCAACAATTCTCCGAGTCCTATTGTTAAAACACTTGAGAGCTTTTCTCTTGGTGGAATACCGTAGAAATATTCCCTTATCACACTTTGCATCAAACTTGCTCTGGTATTCACTTCTCTTGATATAACACTTGCTACCAAACACTCTAAAGTAGATTACTACTAGAGTCTTACTAGTCCAATACTCATAAGGAGTTTTATCATTACCTTTCTTGATGAGTACCCAGTTCATAATGTATACTGCAGTGCTCACTGCTTCTCTCCAAAAAGTGTGAGCAACCTTCCCTTGAATCAACATCATTTTGGTAGCTTCAACTTTAGTCCAGTTGTTCCTTTCTACTAGGCCATTCTGTTGTGGAGTCCTGGGGTAGACAGTTGCTTGTTGATGTCATTCTCTTCACAATAATTGAATTCTCCAGAAGTGAACTCTCCTCCTTGGTTGGTTCTAAGGCATTTAATCCTCTTACTGCTTTCCTTTTCAACTACTGCTTTGAAGGCTTTAAACTTTCCAAAAGCTTCAAACTTGTCTTTTAGGAATGTGACCCACATCATTCTTGAGCAATCACCAGTAAGAATCATAAAGTACCTATCTCCTTGAACACTCCTAGTTTTTATAGGACCACACAAATTAGTATGCACGAGATCAAGTAAATTATCTGTTGTGAAAGATTTACCTTTGAAGGTTGAGGAAGATTTTCCCCAGTTGACATTGTCTGCACAAAGGATTCTCCGGTTTGTTCAGCATAGGCAATCCTCTAACTTCCTTGATCTTACAAGCCTTCACAATATTATCAAAATTTACATGGTAGAGTCTCCTATGCCATATCCAACTATCATCAAACTTAGCCATTAGACATTGACTGATATTTGTATTTAACTGAAATAAGTTACCTTTGGTTTGTATACTGGTGGCCATCAGTTTACTACTCTTTCCTTTTATTTTGCACACTCCATCTTTGAATTCCAGAGTGAGTCCTTTATCATTCAACTAGGCAACACTCAAAAGGTTATGCCTGAGACATTCTACCCAATACACATTATTAGCACTGCTTTTTCCATTTAGAGAGATGAACCCTTTTCCTTTTACCATACATGGTGCATCATTACCAAATTAGACTATACCTGCATCATACTTTTCTCAAGACAGAAACTTTCTTTGGTCACCAGTCATGTGGTGAGAACATCCACTATCAATAATCCACTCATTAGAATCATCAAAGCGGGAGACAAGAGCCTTCTTGTCTGACACATCTTCCTTAATGACTACAAACACTATGTCTTTGCTTTCTTCATCTTCTAATTCATCATCATTGACACCTTCATCGACTGTAACAAGACAATTTCTCCTATTTCCTCCTTTGAACTTTTTAAAATTCTCCAATTTGTCCTTATTATCACTATTGGGAGTTGACAACAATGTGTCCTATTCTATTGCAAGAAAAACATTTCAAAGGGAGCTTACCTTTGTATTTTCCAGTTCCCTTAGGAATTCTTTTGGCAAGAAGAGCTTCAAACTCCATCAGGATCTCCTCATCATCCATATCCCTACTTTGTCTAGGTTCACAACTGGTACCAACCTCTTTTCCCTTTCTGGATAATGCAGTAGATGCTCTAAAGGTTGATTCAGTCTTCTGAACATTGCCATCATAACTATTTAGCTCATCTGCGGTCAACTTAGCAATGATAGAGTCAAGGGATACCTTTGTCTTGTCAATAGATCTCAACTCCTGAATAGCGGCAACCCTTATTGCATAGACCGGTAATAAGGATCTCAAAACTTTGCTAACAATGGTGGAATCATCCATTGTACCTCCTGCACTCTTGATGTCTCCAACAACAGTTTTAATTCTTATCCCATATTGTTGAATGGTCTCTCCTTCAACCATCTGCATGTCTTCAAATTTTCCCCTAAGGTTCTCTTCCTTAGCTTCCTTGACATGCTCATCACTACCATAGATAGACTCCAGAGTATCCCATACATCTTTGGAGTTGTCTTTATCCTGAACATCTATAAACTCAATATCAGATAGACTATTGATAAGAGCTTCCATGACTTTCCCATTCTCCTAAATTTCTCTTCTTTGATCATCAGTGAGAGTACCGGTAGGGACAACATAAGTATTCTCAACATACTTCTAGTGTTGAGCACCAATGCTTTTAATGTAGATCTTCATTCTATCCTTCCATATCTTAAAGTTATCTCTGTTGAACTTAGGACCTTCCCTCTTCATCATTAGAATAGGATCTTTTCCTCAAGTGGTTAATCTTATAACATAGAGGACTTGGAGGATGCTCTGATACCAATTGATGAATAATGATGAATAATAAATAACCAATAGATACTGAGAGGGGGTTGAATCAATATACACAAAAACTTCTTAAACAACTTAAACTGCATAGACTGCACTAACTAGCAAACAAAATCACCGATCTAAGTCAAGGCACTACCAGTAAAACACAGTATGACTGTAAAAGACATAAACTGGTAACATCCAGATCTTCACAAAACCTAATATCTCATCTCAACTTCACCCATATTCTTAAGTAGGTAATACATCATAAATACAATGACCATTAGATCAGCATGCTTTACCGCTTAACAGAAAACACTAAATCATCACATGAAAAAGCATCACACATAACACACTGATTTTTCACATAGAAACCCAACTAGGAAAAACCATGGTGGGGATGAATACCCACAAGTTGTTCTTGAACTCTTCTGAAGTTCACTTTGTTAGGAGCCTAGTCCGGTTAAAGACTTTACAACTAGTTCTGCTAGGAACCGATCACACTAGGGATCACCCAGTTAAGGGATGGCTAAATACTCAGTTAGAGGTTAAAACCCTGTTAAAGGTTACCTTGTAAGAGGATTTAAAGAACTCAATGATTTTGAGTCACCATGTTAAAGGATTTACAAAAAGCCTGTTAAAGCTACCCAGTAAAGGGACTTTCCATCTGCTGAAATGGTTAGAAGTCAACAGGTAATACACTGATATGATAACAACACTTAATGCCAAGGCAAATCCACTTAAGTTCTTTTACTTCTACAATCACACTCTACAAATATCTGCTTACTCCTTTGGTTTGGCAAGAATCACCTCACATACATTCATTTGCCAACAACTTCAAATAAAAATCATCGTCAACCTTATAGACAACAATTCGGTCACAAAACCTAAAACCTTAAGTATCTAGGTTAACAATATAGTCAGTCCAATCCTGACCATTTAAACACATTAGATAGGGTAGAACAATCTTGAACAAATCTCAAGACATTCTCCATTGTCCGTTCTTCACCACTTCTGGAAGCTGATAACCCATCACATGCTCTCCACCGTTTACTAAGATTTTGCACATTCTCGAGGTAGATAGAATCAATCTTCTTCATGCAATATCCTCAAGGAGATTCTTCACACACACAAGGCTGACGTGGTAATGCGATCTAATCTTCATTTCAATGCTAACTCATCATAGGATGTTGTTAATTGAATCACATTGACTTGGAATGCATCAACCAGAACCCTGAAGCTGAGACTACCAACTGGTAGTCATATCAAATGAAACCCTGATACAAACTTTTCATATACTGGTTCACACTCCAACATATCAGTTCACTTTTTTCATATACCAGTTCATATCATCATACCGGTTCACTTGCCAGTTTACTTACTTCAATATACAGGTTCATATTTCAGCATATTGACATCAATGACAACATACAATCCTAGCATGCCATCAAACTCTACACATATGCCAACAATTTGTCCTTCTCATCAGCCTATCATCCACAAACGGATGGGCAAATAGAAGTAGTAAACTGGTCATTAGGGAATTTGTTGATATGTATTACAAGGCAACATGGTGAAAAGTGGGATTCAATCTTACCTCAGGCTGAGTTTGCCTATGATGACACTGTAAACAGAAGCACAAGGAAGTCACCATTTCAGATTGTGTATGGGTTACATCCAAGAGGGGTATTGGAGTTGAGAAAACTACCCTATATGGATCTTATAAGTGCAGATGGTGAGAGGTTTGCTGAAGCTATAAAGGAAGTACACGAGCAAGTCAAAATACAACTTCAAAAATCTTCAGAAAAATACGAAGAACATGCAGATCATAAAAGGAGAGAGGTATAGTTTCAAGTTGGAGATTTGGTTTGGGCAAATTTCAAGAAGGAAAGGTTACCCAAGGGAAAACACACTAAGCTCATGCAGAGGAAAGTAGGAGCATGTCAAACCTTGAAGACGTTTGGCACCAATGCTTATGAAATTCAATTACCATCTGACCTTGGCATATCTCCTATTTTTAATGTTTGTGATCTAACTCCTTTTAAAGGTGACTTTAATGTAGGTAACTCACAACAGGTCCTAAAAGATGTAGCAGATATAGACATTCCCAAACATTAGCCACCTAAGCTTGAAAAATTGTTGGACACCAAGAGTGTAAAAAAGACTAGGAACAATGAGTACAAATAGTACATGGTCAAATGGAAAGGAAAACCAGACTCTGAAGCCATTTGGTTGGATGAAGATCAGATCAAGAAGCATGGTACTACATGACATGACCTCATCTTAAGTGGACTTGAGATTAATTCACCCTGGGAGTATTAATGAAGAAGTTGTTCCATGATCACCGAACAACATTACTCCCCTTAGGAAAAATCAAAACCAAAGGTGTATCAATTAATTCTCCCCATTCATGAAGGGAAGATGTAGGAGAAAAACTCAAGGTGAATGAAATCTCTAAAAATTGCTCAAGTGTCCCCATGTCGCTGTTGAAAGTTACCCCCTCCAAATCAGGTGTATTGGTCCACATTGCTGAAAAAGACACTCCAAGATCTAGTGGAGATGAATGTAGAACAAGATCCAATGACTCACATGTCTCCTCTACGGATAAAGAGACCTCATCCAAATGTTGTACATAAGAATCCACAATCATATCAACATTGAAAGAATGATCATGTAGAGAATGAACAAGAGGGTCAAAGTGTTCCCTCTCAACAATCAAGGAAGGATCATCAAAGAGAAGATGAATCTCATCAATGATGTCTCCCAAATATGTAATGTGGAACTCCAAAAACAAACATACAATGTCTGTCAAGTAATCCTCCAAAGGAATTGAAGCTGGAAGACAAGGTATACCGTGCTGCACTAAATCACAAGAAGACAAAACTGGTGCATATTCTGCATCATCAAGTGTAATAGGTGATGTGATATCAATACGAGGAGTTTGAATGCAAAGCTCAAGAATGGGGTCATATGTGAGAATAGCCAAGTTCAAGTACCCAAAGTTCTCCTCATCGATATCTGAATCATCACAAGAATTGTGATCAACATATGAAAAATCAATCTCATCAATAGGACCAAAATATGAAAAAGAGTACAATCGAGATGCATGATCCACCACCCCAATTGAAATGATATCTCTACTCTCCAAGTCTCTAATGATAACTCAATCAGGTGTGAACTCCAAAGTTTTCCTTGTTGCCCAATGGGTGAACTGATAGATGGAAAGAACATAGTCTGTCAAATGGGGTACACACAACAAATCATTGAAGGAGCTATCCCCAATGAAAATAGATCCTTTTCTAATCACATTCATATATGTATGAGTTCCCATTAAAATCAATGGCATGTTGCAAGACTCAAATGAAGGGAACATAGACTACAAAGATGCCATATGATGAGAAACTTTTGAATCTAGAGGCCATCTCCCTGAATCATGACTTGTAGTAGCACAAAGAGGCTGTCCTTTATTTGTCCCAAAAGAGTGATCCTTCCCTTTATGATTTTCTTTGGAAGAAGAAGTTGAAGTAGACATTCTAGAAGGAAAACTAATTCTATTATCCTCAATAATATGTTTCAATTTATCAATATCCTTCTTGTAAAAATGGTTTCATCATGTCCTGACTTCTTGTAATATGCACAAAAAAGATTCTCCTTATAATATTTTCTCTTAGGTGAGGATGTAGAATCACCTTGTTGTGGCTTTGGCTTAGACTGCTTTTGGTTCTTGCCTTTTCCTTGATTTCTTTGATTTCCTTTATTAGTCACCAAATCTTGTGACTTTTAAGATTTGAGAATCCCCATCTTGATCAACTTAGATTGCTCAAGTATAAACATCTCCATGAATTCATCAAATGATGGTAGAGTGTACGAGGCACCTTGAGCCAATCAATGGGTGTGAAAGCTAGAAACAAAGGTTGCATACTTTGACGGAAGCTTGTCCAACAAGTTGTAAACCTATTGAGAATCCTTTTTGTAAATGCCACAATCCTTAATCTTTTCTCTTAGCTAATTTTATTTCATGACATAATCTTGATTGTATCAAAATCCTTGGGATCCAATGTTGTAAGTTCATCATAAAGCTTGTAGCCTTTAATCCCATCGACTTGATCGTACAATTTCTCATAAATATCCCAAGCCTCTTTAACTATAATATATTATTCAATGTGAAAATTAAGGTCATCTAATACATACTTTCTCAAGGTTCCAAGGGCCATATAATTTTTAGTGAGCCATTCAACTTGAGCATTAGGACCAGCCTTAGGATCATGTGGTGTTGTTATTGTTCCATTTACATAATAAATGAGTTCATTTTCCATTAAGTTACTCCATGCTTTAATTTCCCATGATGCATAATTATGTGGAGTTAAGAGTGGAAATGTAGGAGAACTCATAGCACCAAAATGAAAAACACAAGATTGAAAGAGGCACAATCACACAAGACAACCCCCCAAATTCACTCAATCAAATAACCTCCCCAAAAAAGATGATTTGGTACTTTATACTTAGTTTGTGTAAAATGAGCCACTTGCAAAGAAGGGCAAAGTGGACTTCTGATTTCAAATTTAAAACTACCTTAAATAGGATATAAGAGACTCTAGCAAATACTGCTAGAGATCTAAACTAAGATCCAAGCAAAATACAAGTACCAAATAGGCCAACAATAACCAAAACTTAAAAGGATAGTTTCTACTCAAAATGGTGAAAATATGATAGCACCACATTAAAGTAGATAAAAAAGTATGTACGTTAAAAAAAATGACACCTAAAAAGGAGGTCGTATGAACCCGAACGAAGCCTTTGAAGTTGCAAAATTGAGGATTGGATAGGTACTATTTCTATGCCTGAATGTCATGTGTTCTTAAGCTAATTAGAAAATAAGAACGAATCACCAATTCTCAACTAATTAACAAACATAAAAAATAATCAATGAAAATCAATACAAGAAATGAGAAATGAATTCAAATAAAAACTCCCTCATTTTGTATCTTTGCTTCCACTGTGCTTCTCCAATTTGAGTGGTTGGTGGCTCTCGGGTATTGCACCAATTTCCTCTGCATAGAAATATTTTGAAGACTCTGATTTTGTGATTCTTGCTTGAATTGAGAAAATGATGTTGAATTTATATATTTTCAACACAAAGGGGGTGAGAAATAGAACTCAAGTGTTGATTGATAGATAACTAAAATTGATTGATCAGTGAACTAGTTATGATTGATTTGTTAACTCAATAGATTGATCTGTTAACAGGATTGATTAGAGAGTGAACTCAATAGATTGTCTTGTAAACTCATTTGATTCATTAGTGAATTGAATAAACTAGGGATATGACTGAATTGATGGACTAGTCATAAAAAGCTGATTTTGAGTTAAAAAAATGATTGATGAGTTAATTGAGTTAATTGATTTGACAATTGATTTGATCAATCAGTTATGATTTTGCATGTTTTGTAGGAATTTGAAATTGAAATTGATTTTTATTTTCAATTTGGATTTGAATTTGGTCATTTGAATGCTGAAATGCACATGATATTAACTGAAATTTCAGATTGGGTGAAATGTGATTTTGATGATTTGGAATTAGATGAAATGGTATGAAATTTGAGTTTGGGGAAATATGAAATGAAATTAGATGGAATTAACTGGAATTATAATTTGGGGATTTGGAGGAATTTAATTAATTAATTTAAATAATTTAAATGAAATTATTTAAACTTAGGAGATTGAATTAATTAAATAATAAATAATATTTAACTAAGGAAAATATCATAATTAATTAAATAATTGATATTTAATTAATAATTAAGATAGGGTTAAATGATTAAAATGATCTGAGAATAGAAATAGAATAATTAGAAGTGTTGAAAGGTGATGATTAGAAGAAATAGTTAGTTTAATCAAATAATTAAAGAATTACTTAATTAAATAGATAAATAACTAGTGTAGAATTAATGAGGCATTTTTAGGTGTCTACATTTGCCCCTCTTTGACATAATGTTGGAACGATGTTTTTTCAAAGAAAATGAAATGAAAACTACCCCAATATGCCGGGTGACACTTAGGGTATAAATATGCCCCTTTGGAAAAAGTGGTCGAAAAATTGTGGAAGGAAGACCAGTTTTTTGGAAATGTGCTAGATAGTGATAATATGAAGTTTGAAATGGTTTTTATCTCATTTGCTATGCCTACAACTGCACTGAAGTTGGAGGGGTCGACAGGTGTTATGGTGAGAAAAACCCTAATTCTGAGATTATAAATCAAAAATTGGTATTGATTTGAGCTCATTTGCATTATTTCGTTTTGCAAGAAGTCCTTAAAGATATTAGTGCTTTCAACATCCTTGGAGTGAAATGGTAGGTCACAGAGTGAGGCTGCATTTATTTGAGTGACTGTGGTCTTATTAGAGACCTCCCGACAGTGGTGGCATGGTGAGTTGTCATGATTTTTTGCTTGTTTATGTCAGTTTTTTCCAAAATTTTAATCATTTGATGATGTCATCTTTCATAAATTTCACAACTGATTGTCAATTTTTTTGCAATTGACATTAGTATTTTGCAATTGATGTTAATGTACCGCATTTGATATTTTATGTCGCACTTGCTTCTCTTGATTCACATTTGCAAATTTTTCTTCACAGTTGCTAATTTTGTTTCCCATTTTCTCAAATTAATTCGCATTTTATTAAATTGTCTCACATTTGCTAATTTTACTTCACAGTTGATAGTGAAGGCAATTTTTTCTTATGCATCCTAATAATTTGATGATGTAACTGATTCATTTTTATGTTTCGCAAATGTAGGCACATTATCGCGTACTACTCACTAGAAAGATGAGGCCAGATAGTCTTGATCGACGTCATGAGTTGGACCCATAGGATATCACTTTGTTACGATAGGTTGGATTGTATTACATAGCGCATTTTCCTAAGGTTACGACCAATAGGGCGATGATTACTACTTTGATTGAGCAGTGGCATTCAAAGACATGTTCTTTTCATCTATCGACAGGTAAGGCATCCATCACACTTGAGGATGTGTGGCGTATCTTACACATTCTGATATTTGGTACATGAGTTACATTTGATCATCATGATGGTGTTTCTATTTTGTGTACATTGTTCGAGTGTGAGGAGCATGATCTACATATCCATGGTCATTACGAGATTCCTTGGGATGATTTTGATTATGATGATCTCACCATTGTTCTTTCTTGCATTGTTGTTGGATTATTGATCCCTGATAGACTTACCCATGGTTTTCCTATTGGATGGGGACAAGTCAAACATGATATTATTATTGATAGACCTGTGTTTTCTTGGGGTCCTTATCTTCTTGCCACTTTGTATCATCAGATGCATGGGATTGTTTATTTGCAGTAGAAATCAATTGGATGTGGCATTACTTTGCTCCAGACATGGGCTTGGGAGCACATAGCTATCTTTCATCCTACATTACATACTGCTTTAGAGCTAGATTAGCCATATGCTTATGGGTACACTGTTCCCGTGAGACATAGGGCATCGGGTAACATCTTGTATTGGCGTCATTAGATTGATATGTTACATTATTTCTAATGCAGACCTTATCTTACTTGCCCCGGTAGGACTGATGATGCCCAACATCTTCCTTTTTATCGATAGCAGAGATATCTTATTGGTCGAGACATGGGTGGTTATAGGGTTATTGACATGCATCTTCCTAACCATGTACTCCAATACTTTGGGGAGATACAGGGTATTTGGGATGTGACAACTTATTTTGCTCGGACTACTTGAGAGGTTGGTGATTGGGGTGCTTGCGTGCAACTTCATGTTCCTATTGCTAAGTTTGATGCTCTTGCTCCTATTCAGTGGGGATGGCATTTTGGTGTAGCGAATCACAACATAATATAGTGTATGGTGGATACAGGACAGGCCTATACCTTTGACAGATCTAACCATTTCGATTGGTGCTCAACAAATTAGACATGATAGGGGTCCCAGGAGGAGAGAGAGAGGTGGGGGGAGAGATGGAGGAGTTAGAGATGGAGGTGGGAGAGGTGGAAGTGGTCGAGATGGAGGTGGAGGTGGTATAGATCTAATAGCAGCAGTTGCAAAGAAGGTAGATAATGGAGAGGAGGATGTGGATATTAGTTGAGAGACTGCATCTATGAGCAGTTCTAATGAGGGTAATGAGTCAGCATCAGGCTCCTTGAGCAGGGATGGGGATACTGTACATGATGTTGAGTTGCCTCAGGCTGTGGGGTTTGGAGGTGTGGATAGAGGAGATGAGGAGGGATTAAGAGATTGGGTTAGGCATTCAGAGGACTTGGTCGCTACTTTGCAACAATGATAGATGGCAGGTAGAGATCAATATTGGAAGGCGATGGATGAGTTTACTGCAGAGAGGGGTCGGATAGCTGCTGAGAGGGATCGACAATGAAGGGAGAGGGATGAGGTAGTTAGGAGAGCTAAGATCACCATGGATGCGTACGATCAGTTATTTGGGCCAGTGATAGAGGTGTGGAGCTAGGCAGATAGATATTTGCTGCTAAACAGGAGGCTATTTATTATAGGCATGATTATGAGAGATGTATTCCTGTGGGTCAGAGGGAGCCTAGTTTTAGAGATTTGATGGGGAAGAGATCGAGTCAGTCTACCTCTCAACAGAATAGTAGTGGAGGAGTGATGGGTCCACCTAGGGCATCATCGGGACAGATTGTAGTTAGGTGAGATGCACCTACTAATAGAGGCAACATAGGTTGAGAGATTTGATATTGATGTTGTATCATAGATACTATGTATTTTGACATATTTCTATTAGATATATGATATGCATTCTTGATGAGCTATTTGATGATGAACTTAATGGTCTAAATTTTATTTGTTGTGTTTTATGCTATTGTGATGATGAATGCAATGTGAATGTGGTATCATGTAGTGATGTGATGTACCTTTATTTTGCAATTTATAATGGTTGATGAAATTCTTATTATAATGCAATGGACTAAAATTATGAAATGATATATATGAAAATGTCATGTGATGATATTTATTTTTGTGTGTCAAAATAGGTATTGAAAATCGTGAATTTGGAAGAATTGTTAGTTATTAGACGTAAAATAGATATGAAATGATCAATCAATTGAATCAACCTTTGTTTATTCTAGAAATAGATATGATAAAATTTTGATAAGAAAGATTTCATTTCTTTATTCGTATTGCAATACATTATCATCATTGAGCCTTATTATGTAACAATTCAACTTATTAGACTAGGGTATGAGGAACCAAGATGTATAGATATCTCATTGCAAAGAAACAAACATGTAGAAGACAAGGAATTAACCCTCCATTCTGGGAATTATGCTAGGGGTCGAGGTATGTGTGGCATTCACAAGCTGAATTCTCCTATCATAGACACCCACTAGAGCAATTGGCCCAAAACTTCATTGGTTCAAACCACAAACAACAAATAAAGAAAATGATCATGCTCGTCATGACTCCTCTAGTCACTTTTTGAACATCATTGAGTAGCTAAAAGCAATGATCTTCGCTAATTTGATAAAAAGAGTCAACAAAAATAGAATTAACTTAGTAGTTGGACTAATTGTGCCTTTTCTTTTATATGTTTGATGTGATTTTGGTAATGTCTAGTTTTTGAAGTTTTGGACCCCATTTAAGACCGACTTGTTTGGTTTCGAGTGTATAGATTCTATTTAAGACAAGATGTTGATCATGTTGATAGTTTGATAGCGATTCGACATATTAGATAGTTGATCAACTTGATTGCAGACGTTTTGACAATATAGTTGTATCCTTTGTTTAGCTTCGTGGGAAGCGTTTACTAGATATCTGGTAGGGTGTTTGATTCTTGGAAGACAATTTATTCCAAGTTTTTTTATGTTTTTTGATTTTTAGTTTGTTTTTGAAGATCTTTTCAATGTTTAGGTTTTTTTTGGTATTTTCTCAATGTTTTTGTGCTTTTTTGAGGATCGTATTTGAATGTTTTTGTTGTGATTTTTTTTTAGGACTTATTTGAGTTTTAGGAATTTTTCAAGACTTTATTTGATTTTTAGAAATTTTTCATGACTTTATCTAAGTTTTAGGATTTTTTTAGGACTTTTATTTGATTTTAGGATTTTTCAGTTATGCCCCCAAGTGCAGACCTATGATGATAACATGATGATGCATATGGAGACAATTATTTTTTGATATGAGTTATGCTAATGCAGGATGCATGACAAGAATTTAGTTCCTATTCGAACAAGGATGAGTTTGTGTGTCTTTCATTTTGAAATGCACTAATTGGATTAATGGTGTTCAGAGATAGGAGTTCAATCTATTCTCAAAAGACTTAGATTATCCAACCTAACACACTATGTAACCGAGATTTATGGATGGAGGCATGAAAAAATTCTCTATCAATTCTTGAAACTTTGATCTTCTTTTGCCCATGTGTGTGCAATTTTATTTTGACTCTTATAACCATAAAAGAACCTTGGAATCCTATGTGGCTAGCTACGTGAGTTATTTTAACTTCAAAAGCATCCTGGATAGAGCCTCGCTGCCAGCAAGCTTTTAGGGCTCCAATGAGGTTATACACCATAATCTCTCAAATATTGCTCCATTGCCAACATGCATCCATAGCCCTGATGGAGTTACTTGCATGTTCCCATAGTCAAGCTTTTATTGCACATGATATTTTAGTTATATATCATTATTTATTTTTCCTTGAGATGGATATTGGCGCTGTTATCACGGTTTTTAAAATTGGGTTCTTTCCCCATATTTGGCTATGGTTTTTTGAAAAAATTTGTATAAGATGTGGCCCCAAATGCTTCAGCTTTATTCTAAACCTAGAGGGTTTAAGGCTTTTCTAAGTTTTACGCTTTATCTTTTGTTTTAAATCCCCTGGTTTCTATTCCGTCGTTACTTTATTTCACTTAAGTCATGGGTCGCGGGGTCGTAAGAAGTGTCCCCCCCTTGCTATTTACCTAGGCGGTCATGTTAATTACTTGAAAAATTTTCACCTTTTATTATTTCCTTCTAAAGTGCCGGGCCCAGTAAACATTGATCAAGTTGATAAAGGATCCGACGGTCAGCGCTATTTCGCGAGGGTTAAGTGCTTGCCCTTTAAGGCTGCGAAATAGCGAGGATTAATATCAGCCGTCCATGTGTCATGCGGAGGAAGTGAAGGTTGCGGCTGTCAAGAAGGTGGGGCCCCCTCTACGTGGTCTTCTCTGGCGTATTAGAGGGCAGCACGTGGCACAGGTCGCCACAGTTAGCATGTTGAGATCAAGGTTCAAAAGTGGGCCCCAAAGATGAGTCAGCTCACAGGTGGAGGTGACCTGGCAGGGGCAGCTCTTACAATTCATGGAAACCTCGTGGCTCTCTCTGACGAATGAAAAATCGACAGGTCAGCTTAGAGAATGACAAGGTGCCAGGTGTCTATGGCATGTCCGTGGACCCACCATCTCTGAGGGTTTCTAACAAGGTTTAAATGCTGCGCAAGTTGAGAAAGGATCCGATGGTCAGCGCTATTTCGCGAGGGTTAAGTGCTCACCTTTTAAGGCTGCGAAATAGCGAGAATGAATATCAGCCGTCCATGTGTCACGACGGGGTAAGTGGAAGGCATAGCTGTCAGAGATAGCTGGAGTCCCGTGGCTTTCTTCTGGCGTATTATAAGGTAACACGTGGCACAGGCCGCCACAGTCAGCGTGACAAGGCGCCAGGTGTCCGTGGCGTGTCCGTGGGCCCACCTCTTCTGAAAGCTCCTAACAGGGTTTAAATGCCGAGCAAGTTGAGATAAGATCTAACGGCTCGCGCTATTTCGCGAGGGTAAGATGCTCACCTTTTAAGGCTGCGAAATAGCGAAAGTTAACCTGGACCGTCCACGTGTCTTGATGACACGCGGTCTAAAAGGCAGCTGTGGGTCCCTATAGTGTATGCTTGACAAATGAAAAGTCGACAGGTCAGCTTCGAAGGTGACAAGGAGCCAGGTGTCCATGGCGTGTCCGTGGGCCCACCATTTCTGAGGTAGACCTGTCGAGACTGAAGTGGGGCCCCCATGGTTCTTCTTCCGGCAAGTGACAGAGCGACAAATCAGCACAGTGGATGACTAGATGCCAGATGTCACTGACGACACAGCGGGCCCACCATTCCTGAGGACTTTTTCGAAGGAGTAAAAGGTGACCAACTTGAAAGATGATCCAACGGTCCGCGCTATTTCGCAGGGGTAAGCTGCTCACTTTTTAAGGCCGCGAAATAGCGAGAGTTAATGAGAGTCGTCCACGTGTCATGATGATGACATGGCAAAAAGGGAAAAACATGGGCCCGCCACAGTATAAAGGGATACATTCGGCCAGTATCAAAACAGAATGTAAAGGGATTTTCTAAACCAATGATCAGATGCCGCGTGGTATTATGTAGCCAATAGAAGGATGGGACCCAGACTAAAGACAAAGCCGTCAAAATGCAATTCACAGTGAGACACTTGCAGGAAGGCTGCGACCCGTTGGAGTTAAGATATGAATTCTCGTATGAATTCGATTTTGAAGGGACGGCCGAAGCATGCGGAATCAATGTTACAGTTAAGGCCCAGAGTACAAGCATTTGATTTCCTAACAACCAAGTATAGAGACCTTTTAAAAGGATTTTTGTAGAGGAAGCAAACGCAGAGTTATCTTTTATAAAAATAGAGAAGGCGAATTGGTTGCAGAGCGAATTTCTTCGAGCAAGCATCAGGTTTTTTCTTATTTTGCAGCCATTCTTGTGTTGTAATAAGTGAAATTGTTCTCGTATAACAGAAGTATTTTCAGAAGTAATATTTATCTGGTTGTATTGCAAATGGCTCCTAAAAGGGAATTTTCTGGTAAAGTCGATTATCTTGAAAGAAGTGTGTGTGATGACTTCTTAGAGAAGTTGACGCTGTCAACCAACCAGGCCTCTAAGGCCAAAGAATTAGTACCCAGGGCTCCCCGACTGAGAATTGGAGAAGGATTATATGATAAGGGTAATTGGTTAAGAGACCCACAGGTTGGGCTGTCTGGGTTGGGGTTATTTAAAATCGGTTTTGGAATGAGGAATTCTCCTGCTCCTCAAAATAGCATTTGGGAATTAGATGTTGGGAGATTGGTAGTCCCAGGGGTGTTCATGGATACAGATTTGTTAACCAAAATGGCATTGAATTATGATTCAGTTACCAGGTGTATCCGGGATGTGAATGGAAAAACCCTCGTGGAGATAAGTGCAGAAGAGCTGAGAAAAGCGTTTGGGCTTAGTGAGTTTACCAATTTCTTGGAGCCTATAAACTTCACACAATTAGCTCAGGTATATAGGGCACAGAGGACTCATCTCAGGAATGGGCCTCTCAAAGAACTTTTTCTGAAAGTAGGGGGGTTAGCAGTTGTAGGGCCCAATACACAAGAGCCTTTTTCATTAAGTATGTTTACCTTAAGGGCAAAAGGGATGTACTGGGCACTTTGCCAAGTTCTAGGAGAGGATGCTGAATCTAATATGCCAAATCATTATCTGTTAATGATTGTTCAAATTCTGAATCCTTCTCTTGCTATTACATTTGATTATGCCTCCTATATTGCTGATGCTATCCATGGAGGATTGATGGGGATAAAGAATGGGAAGGTGGATAGGCCATTTGGGTGGTATTCACTATTGATGCACCTCTTCCTCTTCAAAGGTGGAGATTATTTTGCTAGTGGAATGGACCTGGTAAAAGAAAAGGAGGGAGAAAAGATGCCGGTACAATTATGGAGTATCGTATTGTCATGGGATAGAGAGGATGCAAGTTTTCTAAAGTTTGATAAATACTTTGCATACAAGATAAGGACTCTTCTTTGCTCTGACAATCCACGAGTCCCCAAGGTTCTTCTGGAATTCTTAAGACCAAAAGAATTCGCAGAGAATGTCAAGATTGTTCATAACTGGGGTGATATGTATTTGTATCCAGTGTCCACAGTGTTTAGGGTTTTTGGTTTCAGAGGCACCCCATTTTTGTTACCATACCAGGTCCCCCTCAAAGTGGGAATAGCTGAGATTCTCAGACAAATTGGTGACTTGCAAGAGGCAGAGTTAACAGGTCGAGGTAAAGGGACTATTTTCCCTACAGCTACAGTAGCCCACCAATTTGTGATCACCAAGGGAGGCTGGAAATGTTTTGAGGATTTCCTTAAACCCTACCATTTGTCCACTGCAGTGTCTAGATGTGCTGACCCGGAGGATTTCTACAATGGTGTATTCCGGAAGAAAGTAGCATGCAGAGGTAGGCCCCATCAATTCCACTTTCCTGAAGACCTCATCAGGAATGAATTTGATTTAGATGAACAGGAGTTGAGGAAGGAAAAATGGGTGGCTTACAGGAAGGCCCTAGATTTTGTGCATCAATTTGATGCTAGCTATGACCCATTGTCTAGCTTCTTCCCATTGGAAGAAAAGATAAAATTTTTGATTATTTGTTTTGAGGATGTGATGCAGACAATAAAGGAGAAAAGGGAAGCTGTAATTAAAAACAACCCTGAGAAAGCAAGAATAATTTTGGGGAAATCAGCTCCCACTAAAGCCATCCCTCCTGGTGATTATACCCTGCATAAGAAAGCAGGTTACAGTGTGTTGGTGTTTGCAACAGGGGAACCCTCTTCATCTAAAGGGAAGAGGAAGGCACATGAAGTCATTGACATCCAAGACAGCCCAAAGAAGCAGAGGGTGGGGAAGGAAGTGCAATCAGATACACCCTTATATTCCCCATCCCAATCCCCTCTCCACATTGGAGATGAACAAGCAGCAACTGAATACCTCTCTCAGTTGGGCAGTTTGGGGGAAATTGCGTATACATATGATGAAGTGGAAGAGGGGATGCCAGAAGAACCCACTGAAGCACAAATGGACATCACCTCGACTGAACTCAAAGGCCAGGAGTGGGATCCTGAGATAAAGAAGGCCACTAGTGCTTTTCTAGCAGATGATAGTTTTGTAACATCTGAAGCATTCATGTAGTTTATATGGAAACAACATATAGATAAATATAATGCTAGATGTGAAACAAGAAAGGCAGAACAACCAAATAAAGATCCAGTCTCGGTGGAGGAAGAAATAAAACAGGAGATGATGGAAGAATTCAAAACCATTACTCCTGAACAGGGGAGAGATTTAGTAGCACAAGCTGGAGTGCTCATTTTGCCAGAATGGAATATTGCTGATGCTCTGGTGCTGGATGCAGTGAGGAAAGAAACCAAACCCATGGAAGGGGTTACATTCAGTAAAGACAATGCTGCTCTAGTCATGTGGTCCCTTAAGAGAAATGAGGACAAGAAGGGTAAAGACACCATAGGGACAAGTCACATTGGCGGATTGATGGTCAAGAGAGTAGAAAGTACAGGGGTAGTAGAGGCTGCTAGCACAGTGTTGGAGACTGCCAAATTTAGTGTTGCAGTAGCTGAGAAGGATGCTAAAGAAAAGGAGGCTCTCCAGCTCAAATTGGAAACAGTCTTGAAAGCTTATGACAGTGCCAAGGAGGAAATAAGAGGCAAGGAGAGTATCATTGCCAAATTGCAGAGCCAGTTAGCAGGACAACGTCAACAAGGTGAGTCTTCAACATTAATGATCACCTCTTCTCCTACAAGACCTCCACCTACTAGCCCCATTATTGAGCTCCCACCATCCCCTGCACCCTCCAGCTCTCATATGATAGAAATAACTCCCCAAGAATTGGAGAGTCTTAAGCAAACTCAGGCCTATTATGCAGGGAAATATGAAGAAAAGATCAAGGCTACAGTCTCCAGTTTTGCAGACACTATAAATGCTTCACTCCTTCACAATAGTGTAGGAAAAGTCATGGAGATATGGACTGAGTTGAGAAGAGATAAGGCCATCTTGACACCCATTTTTGACCGATGGAGGCCTAGGGAGCAGGATTTGGAGTTCATGTGTGTTTCCTGTGATGAAGCAAGGGCCAATCCCATTATAAAGGCTACTTCTGATGTTGCTAAATTTTTAATGCAATTAGCTGCAGATGTAGACAATATGGACAGGAAGGTCAATTTGTGCAAAAAGGAATACAATGATCAAGTTTTTGAGTTGCTTCCAGGAATTTTTGCCAATCCAGACCAGCTGAAAGACAAACAGGTATGGCTCAATGAGATAGATGCTAAGTTGTCAGCAAGGGTCAAAGGAATCATTGATCTCGATGACACCTCATTCTTTGTTCTAACCATACAGGAAATAGAAAGAATTAAATCACACTACAGTTTTCTTAACTCAGAAGTCAACAAACTGAGGAATTCTTGGAAAGGGTTGACTAAGGTTAAAAGTGATGTGATTAATTTTGTATGGCCGACCGAGGAGACGTATAGTGAGTGGGGAGTTAAATATTCCACTCGAGATCCGGAGCAGTTAGAGAATGTCCCTGAAGAGCCAGAGGAGGTTGCAACTGAACAACCCGTCCAACAGACTGCTGAAGAAGCTGAAAAGAGCGCTTAACTGAAATTGTAACTTCTTCAATTTTTGAAGTAATTGTAACAAACTTTCCTCGAGAAGTCCGAAGCTTTGTGCATCCATATTGTTATAAATGGATACCAGGACTAGAGAGAAAGGGGGATGACAAAAATTTTTGTAAGAAAACGCTGCAGAAATATTATTTGCGCTTTTCCAAAGATTAATGGAGAATCAGACTTTTGTAAAGTTTTTTTCAAATGAATATCAATATACAGGCCATCAATTTTGAGTAAAGCTTTGTGTCATCTTCAAACTTGTCCTTAAGTTTATTTACTTTGTTTCATTCAGAATAGTCTAGGATTTTTCTGTTTGAATGGAATTGTAAGGCAATCTCAGTATGGGTGTTTCTAGCTTTTCTCTTTAGGAGGGAAATTAAATATGCACAACCACTCTACCAGTAAATACTTTAGGAGAAACTTTGAATTTGAGGACCATAGCTTATTTTGAAGTGATTAGATCCTTGTTGATGTTAGGCATTTACAGGGATAAATGGAAACCGAGTTGATGGGAGGTATAGAGATACCTCATTTCAGGAGTTTTATTTGAGTTTGAGTGACTCTGTAGCCTTGGATAAAGCACTGGTATTAATCTGAGGCCTTTATTGCATACTTTGTCGATCAAATATGTTGAAATTGAGTATTGTTTCACCCTTTGTTTTCAATTGTTTTTCAAGGTGAATAAATCCACTAGTTTTCTGGACTGGTTTGCTGTGGATTTGTTGCTTAAGAGTGTGGAGTTAATTCACAGAAGGTATACCCACCTGGGCTCAAAGAAAGGTCCGAAGTGTAGAAGGTCTAACCAAACCTTGTCATATGTTGTCTCTAAAATCCCTTTCTCCATGATGTCTCTTCGGTAGTCATTTTAGGTTGTATTATTTTGAGGGCATTGAAGAGGAATCAGATTTTGAGAACAACAGGCATAACATTTTTTTTTCTTTTTGTCATTTTCTTGCCTTTACTTGTAAGTAATGCAACCTACTTGGGTATGATAATTACATTGGTGTTGAAGTAGAATATTGCATTTTTCACTAACCACATGACCAACTAGGTATCTGTAATGACTTAGAGCTTTTGATTAATGTGTGAGATATAGCAATTGATAGATTTTGGGTAACAAGAATTGATAGTGAAACTTTTACCCAACCAAGGTTAAAGCTTAATCTCAATGTGATGTTGAAGATGAATGACTAAAGACCTCTTAAAGACTTGATGAACAAGTATCTAGGAAATGAGACAACCTTCATTTCTTTTAGTGCAGACTGGTGAATGACTTAGACAATCATCATATTTTATTGATGCAACTATATGAGAAAGAAATAATGATATGCAACTATATGTTGTGCAATGGTGATATGTAATGCAAATGGTGTAAGGAAATATGCAAATGTAGTACTAAAAATTGAAATGAACCCACCCTTAGATGTAATATCTTTTTAGGTGCATGTTGTTGATGGGATCAGGGAGTGAATCTCCCTCCATTGTTTGCAAATGATAAGCACCATTTCTAATTATTTTCATTATGAAAAAAGGACCTAACCAGTTAGGCTCAAATTTTCTTGGTTTTTCACATTCAACGAGATTCCTTTGATTTTCTTTAAGAACAATATCTCCTATTTCGAAGCAACGTGGGTTGACTCTTTTGTTGTAGCTTCTTCTCATTCTTTTTTGATATCCTTGCTAATGATTTAGAGTGCTTTGTCATTTTTTGTCTAGGAATTCTAATTCTTGCAAACGTGCTACTCTAGAGCCTTCTTCTGAGATAATGTTTTTCAGAGAGACCCTTAGGGATGGCAATTCTACCTTGATAGGCAAAATTGCTTCTGCAACATAAACCAAAGAGAATGGTGTGGTACCAGTTGTCATGCAGACACTAGTTCGATAAGCCTAGAGAGTCAGATTCAGTTGGAGATGTTAATCTCGTCCATTTTCATTGACAAATTTCTTTACAATTTTTAAAATAGTTTTGTTTGTTGCCTCAGCTTGACCATTTCTTTGGGGATAGTAGTGTGTCATAAAAAATTGCTAGATATTAAATTGTTCGCAAAGTTCACCCACTTCTTGATTTTTGAAAGGTCATCCATTATTAGTTACAATGCACATGGGCACTCCATATCTGTAAATGATATAATTCAAAATGAATTTAGCTATTTTCTTTCCTGTTGTGAAAGTCATCGCGATTGCTTGAACCCATTTTGTGAAATATTCTGTAGCTGTGAGGATAAACTTATGTCCGTTGGAGGAGGTAGGGTTTATTTTCCCTACAAGATCTAATCCCCACTGTGAAATGCCCATGGTGATGTTATTGGATGAAGATCTTGGTCAGGTGCACAAATTAGGTTCTCATGTATATGGCATTGCTTGCATCTTTGGACATACTTGTAAGCATCCTTTTCCATTGTAGGCAAATAATAATTTGTTTGCAATAGTGTTTTTGCAAGAGAAGGTCCAGAAGAATGTGGGCCACATATACCATCATGAACATCTTTTAAGGAAATTTGTGCATCCTCAATGTTAAGGCATTTGAGTAAGGTGTTATAGGCATTTGAGTAAGGTGTTATCTACACTTTTTATGTACAAAGTATCAACAATAATTGAGTATTTTTATGATTGTCGGATGAGTGCCTTCCTTTGATTTCATGAAAGATCAGAAGGTATATATTGATCATGAAGATATGCATTTATATCTCTATACCATGGGGATTCACGTCTTATTATCATACATATATATTCAGTGGATGGTATTTCATAAGCTGGGACAATGAGTTGTTCCACTTGAAATTCAAAGTGAGTTCCACCATTTGGCATATCCAAGAGAGATGCTACTATTGCTATTGCATTTGTTGCCTTGTTTTGCACCCTCAGTATCTGTTCAAATGTGACTTTGGCAAAGTGTTGCTTGCATTATTCTACCAATTGTTTATACGGTGTTAGCTTATCATCTTTTGTATTATAATCATCGTTGACTTGATTAATAATAAGCTATGAGTCTCCAAAGACCTGTAGGTCCTTGATCTTCCATTGTAGTGCATTACATAGTCCTACCATCAGGGCTTCATATTCAACAATGTTATTGGTGCAAGGGAAGATAATCCTGAATGATTTAGGAATTGAATCTCCTTGAAGAGTTATGAACATAATTCTTGATCCTGCTCCATGATTTGTATGTGAACCATCAAAGAATAATTTCCAGTGTGTTTGTGCTGATAGTGTAAACATTGATTCTTCTAGACAATCTATCACCATTGGATGATTATCTTGTAAGGGTGCTTCTGGAAGTTGGTCTACTATGATTTGTCCTTTTATGACTTTTCTATTGACATATTCAATGTCAAATTCACTAAGTATCATGACCCACTTTGTAAGTTTTCTAATTAGTGTTGCTCTTTTCATCAGGTACTTGAGTGGATCAAATTATGCAACGAGTTGTACTTTATGACTCAACATATAATGTGTCAGTTTTTGTGATGCAAAAACTAATAAAAGATATGCTCTTTCTATTGGTGTATAGTTGAGTTCATACCCAATGAGTCTTCTACTGATGTACTAAACAACTCTCTCTTTTCCTTGTTCATCATGCTATGCTAGGAGAGAACCTAAGGAGGAGTTTGTTGCAACTATATACAAGAGTAATGGTTTCCCATGTACGGGTGGAACCAAGATTGGTGTGGAAAAAATATATTCTTTTAGTGTCTTGAATTCCTCTTAGCATTGTTGTGTCCATTTGAATGTGACGCCTTTCTTTAAAAGATGTTGAAATGGTTGGCACTTTTCTGCCAATTGGGCAATGAAACACCTTATGGACTATAATCTACCTTGCAGACTTTTGAATTGCTTGAGCATAGTAGGTGATGGAATGCCTAAAATAGATTTCATTTTCTCTGGATCTATCTCAATGCCATGATTGGATACAACGAAGCCCAAGAGTTTATCAGATGTTACTCTAAAGACACATTAATTTGGATTGAGTCTTACATTGTATTTCTCAAGTCTTCAGAGTATCAGTCTTTGTAGTCTTTCTTCATTTGACTCAAATGGAGGAGTTGAAGTTTTTCCCTTGGAAAAAGTATTGACAACAACCATGGATTTGGCTCATCTACTGGTGTTAAGCCTATACCTGCTACCATGTTTGCTTGTGCAGATGTTTCAGGTACTGTACTACTAGATGTCTCTATGCTAGTTTCTTGTAGATGTTGCCTCATGTATTCACCATATAATTCCATGATAGGAGATGTTGGTGCTCTCTTTATTTTCTAAGATGAAGAGGAATACATTCCTGTTGATGATTGATTCTGAGGTATGTATTATGATGGTAACCTAGGCTTGTTCAGTATATCCAATGTATGTTGTGTGGCTTCTGTTATTTGTGGGACATGTTTATATCCCAAGCCTTGATTCTTTGGGTTTTCATGTAGAAAAATAGGTTCTAATATTCCTTACTTTTGTAGTCCCAATCATGTGGTACCATCATACCCATGTTTTTGTAACATCTTGAAGTCATTGCCATATTGATGTAGAGGTAACCTGGGTACTGTCATGTCATATTCTTCTCTATATATCCAGTGATTGATATCTTCATTTAGAGATTATTCTTGTAAGTCTCCCCATCTAATAAAAGAGCATGAATTTGAGTACTTCACTATCTCTTTTCCTTTATCTTGCTTCATTGATGTGTTCTGAGGCTTCCCAAAAGACCTGGGACAAAAAGATGATTGTTTGCCATTTGAGGTACTTGAAATGGAATATTCTCCACAACCAATTTCCTTAATCTGCAAAGAAGATGTGGTTGGTGTATTTTTATCTATTTCTCTAATTGATAATTATTCCATTTGTAAGTGAAGTGGGGCCTCCTGATTGTCTCTGCTTACCCTTAAATAATTACAGTGTTGAAAAGGGTTTGGGTCACCATAGATAGTGATCTCTATGCTATTGTATGGGAACTTTAGATATTGGTGAAAGGTTGATGGTACTGCTTGTATTGTATGTATCTAGGGTGACCTAACAAAATATTGTACCCCAATTCTCTATTTTGGACTTGAAAGGTGATGTTTGTTATAGCTGGTCCCACTTATACTGGTAAAGTCACCACACCCTTAGAGGGACGTTCCTTGTCATCATAAGATTTGATATTCATTCTCTTGGTAGAATCAATATAATGTTCAAAATATCCTAAATCTTTGATCAAATGTAGTGTGCATATATTAAGGCTAGCTCCACCATCTATAAGTACTCTTTGAACCTTTTTTCCAGTCAACCAAAGTTCCAAGTGCAAGGGATCATTATGCATGGGTCAGTATGTAGGTACATCCTGTTCAATGAATGCAACCTTTCAAGTTGCCAAGTTTCCAACCATGGATTGGAATGTGTTCTCATCAATATCTCTGGCAACACCCGAATCTTGTAAGGCTTTGTCTAGGACTGCCTTATGAGTTGGTGATATGCACAATAACTCAAATAATGAAATTTGGGTTGGAGTTCACTTTAGTTGATCCACCATTTTTTAGTTTCTAGTTATTGAAGGGGGGTTTTAAGGCACCCCTTGTAATGTGACCTTTGTTCTTCTAGTGATGACAACACAATCTCTACTTTTAGGATTCACTATGATTGTAGCTACCATTTCATCTCTTGCACTTAGTGTGTTTATGGCATAGTCAAATGCGACATTGATATAATTGGCAATATTGTTTTGTGCATTAGAACTAGAAGCTTTTACTTTGTCATGTTTGATGAAAGGATCCTTAAAAATGGTATGATCTATGTTTGGTACCTTATTGGTATCCATGGTAGTGTCACCTTGATCAATGAGATCTTGGATGAGGTTCTTCAATTTGTAGCAACTTTCCATCTTGTGACCCTTATTGTGGTGATACTCACATAAATCATTGTCATTCCACCAAGTGGGCCTAACTAGACCTGGTTCATATGGCCTAGCTTTTGGTAAAGTTATGGCATTGCTCTCTTTTTCAGTGTTGATTTAATAGGTTCACTGAAGGGTGTAAAGTTTCTTTTGGATGCACCTATCCTTGGTGGCCTTGGATTGTTTAATTGTAGTGCATTGGTGTTTTTGTTTGAGACTGGTTCTTATTGGCAAAATCAACTGGTCCTTGTAGAGATACTGCTAGTTGAGCTCTATTTACAACACGTGCATCAACAACTCCATCGTTTGTGACATTTTTGTTCCTAGACCAAAATTTTGACCTTTCATTGTTTGTATTGGTGGTCGGTCCACTATCTTTGTGGTGTTTCAGTATCCCTTGTTCAAATAGACCTCTCTCACATTTGATGCCTTTTTCTGTTATGTCTTTAAAATTATTTAGGAATTGCATTTGTAATGGATATTTAATTGCAGGCACAAGATTTTCATTGAAAATGTCTACTTGCTTAGCTTCAGGGATGTGACTAAGACATCTACAATATAGGCCTCTCCATCTTTGCAAGAATGTGGCAAAAGTTTCACCTTCTTTTTGCTTTGTTGCACATAAATCCATTAAGGTAATTGGACTATCTATGTTGAAGGAAAAGTTGGATATAAATAACTCAGCCAATTCTCCCCATGAAGTAATTTTGGGTGGAAGGTGTGCAAACCATTCCAATGTTGTTCCTCCAAGACTTTTGGAAAATAACCTCATTAAGTATGTCTCATTGTGAGCTACTTCAATACATGCTGTGAAGAATTCTCTGACATGATCTGGAGGATCACCTTTCCCTCTATACTTGTTGAACTTCAGAGTTTCAAAATATGCGGGAAATGGTGGCATGTATAACTTTTTGTCAAAAGGATACAAACATAGGTCCTCCATTGTGTAGCTCTTTTTATCATTAATTGCTTGCATACTGGCCATTTTCTTTTGAAGGTTCTCCATTTGTTGGGTCAGGATCTCTATTTGGGTCAATGGTGTATTGACTTGATGAGTGTTTCCCACAAAAGGGATAGTATTTGAGTACCTTTGAGCTTGTTGAAATGTAGATTGACTAGGTAACTATGCACCATAAGTTCCACTAGGTGGTGTAAAGTATGAAAATTGTGAATTGACATTAGGCTGAGCTGAGCTAGTTGTCCCTTGATTCACATTCTACCTATTGTGGGGGGAACCAACTGAAATTGAGGGTTGAGTTATATTTGCCAAAGTAGCATTGTGAGCCATTGGAGATTGCATCGCCATGTTGGGCATTGTGAGAGATGTAAGATTGGTACTTGTTGATGTCACTGTTGACTGAGCTGAAGTTGTAGCTATATGGGCACTTTAAGATATACCTTGCGTTGATATAGCAACGGCTGCTTGAGTTCATGTTGCAATAAGAATTTGTGGTATATTTTGATTCAATGTCACACCTTATGGCAATATCGCTGAAATGTCTACCCTTGGAGATAACTTGGCCCCATCTTGGAATAAGAGAGTGAGAAAACTATCTCTATCATTATTGATGAGAGTGTTGAGAATCATAAGTGTCATGAGATCTTGTTGGGATGCTTCCAATTCTTCTTTTGTCAAATTATGTTGTATTTCATCAATGGAAGGCATCCTGTTTGTGTTTGTTGACAGTGTTGCGGGTGTGCAATCCTGTATCTGTTGTTGTGTGCATAGATCTATAATCCATGTGGGGTTAACCAAGGGATCATTGTTAGGATCCATCTGGTGTTTTTCCTTTTGAGCATGTGTTAATGGCATGTATATTGTTCCAAAGTGATTTTGATTCTCTAAGATGTATATGCAAGACTTGATTAAATGTAGCTAAGTATGCTTCTATGACTTCTTAAAGACTAAAGTGTAGACAATGCAATCTATGAATGATGACTTTCTATTGAGGATTCCAAAATTCAAACACAAGATTTTTCAGTGTATTTCCAAAAAGCTTCAAAATTTTCCTCTTCTTTGATTCAATTTTTAAGGTCTATGTCTATTTGTACTGAATTCCAAACTTCATCATCTATGATAGCTTGGATTAGATGTTCTATTGGTCTTGATCAACTATTAATTCCTCAGCAAGGATATTCAAACCATCCATTATTTCTAATTGAACATTGTTTGGCCCAATAGTGGGTTGTTCAAATGGGAATTTATCATTTCCTTTTAGACCCATACGTCGAAGACTACTATGCAGACAATGGCGACCCTAGGAATGATTGACACTTTTCTTTTTTAACACAATTTAAGAAATGTTGCTATGGTGTTTTCTACCAATTGTCTAATGGCTTCTTTCTAAGCTTCTCTTTGTATCTTTTTCCTTAGTTTCTCATCAAGATGAATATACTTCTAGATTTCATCATCTATGATGGCTTCGACTGTTTTATATTGGGCATGATTGACTCTTACTTCCTAAGTGAGGTTATATAAACCATCAATTATTTGTAATTGGTCATTGTTTGGCCCAAGATTGGGTTGTTCTAATGGAAATTTTCCATCTCCTCTGATACCCATGGACTTAGGTATGATTCCTATACTCTAATGCAACACTAAATCTTAAGTGAGTGAATGACAATTTGGTGAAATGAATTGTACCAAGACTTTGTGTGATGATTAATGGTACTTATGCATGAATTGAATGCCTAGGACCTAAGATCACTTGAAAGTAGCATGTATATCATCTTTGAATTTGTGCAAAGGTTTGAATTTGAGGTTGGTGTTAATGTTGACACTTAACTTTGTTGAGGTTTTGTTTGATCTTGTTGAACACTAAAACTTTGTTAAGGTTTTTTCTTGATCTTGTTGAACACTAAAGCTTGGCTTTGTTGAGGTTGTGGTTTGTTTCCTATAATGTTTTGAATTTGTTGAAGTATAGAAAAGGACACAATAGTTACATCAAAAGAATAAAACCATGAAAAGAACATTTGTTTAAGGATTTTTTTTCAAATTTCCATGATTGTTGGGATCTTTCTCAAGATCTCATTTTTTTTTGATATATTAGGGAAATTCAATATCATATCAGACACTCTCCTAAGGTCAAAAGGTCACAACTATTACCACAACCCACATCTTGATACTCTGTCAACTTAAACAACCCTGTCACACCCTAGGGTGCGCCCATTTTTTTTGCCTTTTTCTAGAAATTAGACCAAAGAAGTTTGCTCCTCAATTGGTTAGTTATCCTGGGAGATATATGGTGAGTGTCTTGGGGGTGGATTCTTCCCCACCCTTGCACTATGATAAAATAAGTGTCTGGTTACTGACTCAGTTTGGCTTCTAATTTCTATGGTGTTCAGAAAGGGTTCTGTTCGAGTGGTCACAGTCAGCAGCATTTTAAAATCTATTGAGGGAGGTCTCTGAGTCTATAGAGGTTACTCTCTATAGATTTTAATGCACCATATAGGCACAAAGGGAAGCATAACTTCATTGTGACAAAATGTAACACTTGTCACATATAATTTTCATCACATACGCATTTATTTATAGTGGCTTGGATTACTTGTCTTTAGCTATTGCCACTTAGGTCATTCCCCTCTCACCAGCCTTAATGGCGCCTAAGGGTAACTCAGGAGGGTAGGCCTTTTAAAGGATTTAATTGCAAAAAATAAATGAAAGAATGAAAGAAGAGAGTCTTGCTTTTTGATTACCCATTGAAGGGGAGAGCATAATACCTATCCCTTCGAAGACACGAAAAACAAGGGTTCTTTTTAACTTTTCATCACAATGATTTTCTAATCTATTTGGAGATGTTTCTCCAAAAAAGCATGGGTTCAATTTTAACCTTCATCACAATTTGTGAAATAGAAGACAAGTTTGTTTGTGTTTTATTTTATTAGCACCAAATTGAAATTTTTTTAAGCTACCTCTATAGAAAATGATGTTAGTAAGCACATGGTGGGCTATCCAGCCTAATTTTTCAATTACAAAATTTTATCTTTTTACAGAAAGAGAGAAATTCTGATAAAAACCAGAATTGAACTAAAATAGAATGAAAAACATCTAATCTAACAATTGCAACTTACCTACTAAGCAAATGCGAATTGATGTCAGATCAATTGTGAATTCATATACCATCAATTATGAATTACTGTTTAAGAAATTGCGATGTGACAACTGATCAATTGCGAATTGATATAAGATCAATTGCTCATTAGTAAAAATAAAAATAAAAAATGAATTTTAAGAAACAATAGAAAAAGAAAAAAGATATAAAGATTATTCTACAATGATATTACACCACTCAAGCCATCACATCAATGTCATCGTAAAATTTGTACTTGGCAATGAATCAGTGGATGCTTTTATGGTATTGGGCGATTGCTTCTTTTTCTTCAATTTTGCGAAGCTCTCTTTCTTCTTTTAGGAGTCTTTGGTATGCTCTTTGTTCTCCCCTACGTTGTCCTTCTTTCCTTTCACCTAACATTTTAATCTTATCTTCCCTGCAAGAAAACTGTTACCAAGTTGTGGGGTCTTTATCAAATGAAGGACAAGTTGTAGAGGGTAGGTTAGTCACACCAATAATAGCCCAAAATTATTGATAGAAAACATGATGTAAGACATCCTCGAGTGGTTTCCTTATGATTTTCTCATATGTTTAACAAAAATCTTACTAAAAGATCATCTGGTATGCAAAAGACATGATAAAATGAGGTTTAAACAAGAAGGTGTGACTTTAGAAAAAAATTCCAAATTTTTTTACAATATATAAGAAACAAATAATCATACCAAATGATAGAGAATTGAATCATCTTTCTGATGCATTTTGAAGTTCAAAAATCTGATATGTTATGCAAAAGTTATGCCCGTTTTCGTAAAAGAAGTTTTTTATATAGTCAAATGCAAATTATTTATGATAAATGCAAATTAAATATGACAAATGCAAATCATTAATGACAATTGCCCATTAATTATTACAATTGAGAATTATTTATGGAAAATGTGAATTACTTAAAGAAATTGCGCATCGTTATGAATGATTGTGAATTACCGTGTGGGCGATTGTGCAACAATTCCTGAAGCATCCATACAGAACCTACAAATCATGAAAAATCATGCTAGAAGGTTAGAATTTTTTTTATTTCACATTGGGTTCACCAAATGTTTCATGCCTAAAAATAATTAATGTAGAAATAGAAAATAAGGATGAATACCCAAATCCTTAACTATCAAAGCAATTTCAAACATAAACCAATAGAAATTAACACAAGATAAGAATAAATTCAAATAAATGAAACTCCCTCATCCTGCATCGTGGCTTCCATTGTGCTTCTCCGAATTGTATTTGTAGGTGGCTCTCAAATATTGCACTGGGATTCTTTCATATATTAGACAATTGTTTGAAGGTTGTGATTATGTGATTCTTTCTTGAATTGAGAAAATGATGTTGAATTTATAGATTTTCAACACAAAGGGGGTGAGAAATAGAACTCAAGTGTTGATTGATAGATAACTAAAACTGATTGATCGGTGAACTAGTCATGATTGATTTGTTAACTCAATAGATTGATCTGTTAACATGATTGATTGGAGAGTAAACTCAATAGATTGGCTAGTAAACTCATTTGATTGATTAGTGAACTGAAAAAACTAGGGAGATGACTTAATTGATGGACTAGTCATAAAAAACTGATTTTGAGTTAAAAAAGATGATTGATAAGTTAACTGATTTGATCAATCAGTTTTGATTTTACATGTGTTGTAGGAGTTTGAAATTGAATTTGATTTTAATTTTCAATTTGGATTTGAATTTGGTCATTCGAATACTGAAATGCACATGAAATTAACTAAAATTCAGATTTGGTGAAATGGGAATTTGATGATTTGGAATTAGATGAAATGATATGAAATTCAAATTTGGGGAAATAAGAATTGAAATTAGATGGAATTATAATTTGGGGATTTGGACTAATTTAATTAATTAATTTAAATAATCTAAATGAAATTATTTAAACTTAGGAGATTGAATTAATTAAATAATAAAGATTATTAACCAAGGAAAAGGTCGTAATTAATTAAATAATTGATATTTAATTAATAATTAAGATAGGGTTAACTAATTAAAATGATTTGAGAATAGAAATAGAATAATTAGAAGTGTTGAAAGGTGACGATTAGAAGAAATAGTTAGTTAATCAAATAATTAAAGAATTACTTAATTAAATAGATGAATAACTAGTGTAGAATTAATGAGACATTTTTAGGTGTCTACAAGTATAGTTGTGAAAAACTAAAAATTCTGAAAAATTTCTCCACTAAAATCAGAAAAATCCACTACCACTGTGAAGAGCTCAAAAAATTAGCCCAAATTAAAAAAATTACACTCAATGAGGAGCTAAAATGAGCAAGTTGTAGGCCTCCAAATTTGGATTGCAAAACTAAAAAGCTTACTGGAGAGAGGCTAAGAAAATTTCAAAAGGGTGTTGATGGAGGCTAGCATCAACACTTCACAGAATTAAAATTGATAGTTGTATGACTGTCACCAAAAATTCACCTCCATGGCTTGCGTGGACTATCTATGTAGTACACAATCGATGATGTGACCCAATCAAATGTTGACACGTGGTCGTATGGTCACATGAATTTTCTTGTATGGTCATATAGAAATGTGTGGCCCTGACATGGAAATACATATGTTGACTAGACTTCCACATGGATTGTATGGCCTACTAATTGTGTAAGCTAATTGGATATACCATATGCTGACTGGGTGGTTGAGTTGGTAGGTCATACACATACATGCTAGGCTGAATTTTCAAGTGATTGTGCAGGTACGAACCAATGGAGTGATGACACATGGAATTGACATTGGCACTATAATCCTACATGTTACTATGTTAGTTTGTGTCAGCCAATGACCAAATGCCACGTGGTGGACGCAACCACTGCCCAAGAGATCATGCATCGGTTTGAAGATTGGCCAAGAAGGGCACCAGAGTGGTAGGAGAGGTGTAGGCCAGGAGTAATTGTTGAGAAGACTAACCGGAGGTGGTAGATGGGAGGGAGGTGGTCAGGGAATGATGATGGAAAGCATTGAAAAGAATGTTGGGCAACAGTGGTGGCCGAAGTAGCTTCATTGTTGAAAGGAGGTTGTCGAGGCAGGGTTGCTAGTAGGCAACACAAGAAACATGAATTCACTGGAGCATTACCCTACCAAAAATGTAGGGGTACAGTGGTGGGTGCAAGGGAGCCCCCCCATAAAAATAAAAATAAAAATTGATTTTTTTATTTTTAATACATAAAAAGTTTTTACATAAAAAAAAACTGTGAAAAAATTTAATAATAGAATTTGAATTTGTTTTTTGTGGAAACAAAAAAAATATTTTTAATTTTTTTAAACTAAAAATCGTACCATATGTCCAAATGGGCAAAAAATTTCATGCGAAGCCCAAAAATGCACTTTCATCAAATATGGGCAAATTTATACTCAAAATTCATGGAAAGGGCCTCCCAGACACAACGGTGAGGTTAAAATAACCATAGAATACCCCCAAAAAGTTCATCTCCCAAAATCCAAAAAAAGAATGCTCCAAAGTGTCTCAATAAATACTACTCAATGAAGCCCTAATGGCTCTGATAGCATGTAAGAATTTATCAAATATAGCCAAGGTCTAGATAATAATGAATAACATAAGATAGAGACAATATAATTGATAAGAATAAACGGTATTCTAATCAAAATGCAAATACTATCAATTGGATCATTACATACAATGTAGATGAGCTTACTTATAAAGGCAAGGCCATATGGATATGTGAGCACACAATCATGACATGTGGCTCAATGAGAAACAAGGGTAGGTGAGAGTAGGTAGGAGAAATAATAAAATATTCCACAAGAGCTAGATCACCCACCAAAGGTGGAATGTAACAACAAGATAGGACCACAAAAGGTGGAATTTATTCTACATACATCATCCCTATGTGCACAACTCCCTAATTGTCTCATATCCAAACTACTATTAAATGCATTACCCTAAGTCAACTTAAGTAAAGTGTAATTATGAGACATAATTTACACCAACAATTATGGATATGATCATTTTGTGGTCCGAACATCTTTGTGTTTTCTCGGTGTTGTAGCATTGATTGTTTCTAGTTGTGATATTTTATGCTAGACCTATCCTTAGGTACAAATATGACTTGTGGAAGTGTGTTTGATTTTTTATGGGTCTCATCGTAGCTTGTAGAGATCTATATTTGAGATATTTGCATTAGAGAGTATGTCTTGACCGTTAATTGCTTGTATGGATATAAAGCATGTGGATATGTTTCAATGATTGCAGATTTGCAAATTGATCTTTGGAAGTTTTGTTTTTTGTCCCCTCTTTCTCCTAGAGTGGACCAGTGTGTATCTTTGGCTCAAAAATTGTATTTTGATTTAGGTTGACTTGGTTTAAGTATTTTATGATCTATCTTGTATATAAGGATGTGTATGATTGGGTTTGTGTAGAGGAAAAGGAAAGTGTGATGAATATAGATTCGAGGATAATTAGTGAGGTTTAGTAAAGAGAAGAAGAAGAGTTTTGTTTGAATGATATGCAAGCTATGCTAAGACTATGATAGAGATTTGAGACAAAGTGTTGGCAGTTGAGGTCAAGTTTGTGTGTGTTGATGTTGGTTTCTTTATTTAGAGTTCAAGCATAGCTCCATGATTAGGAGATCCTTCTTTTCATATCATTATTTGTATCTTAACCCATGAACAGTTAGCCTTGGTGTGCAAGTCTATAGTAGTGAGCTCTTTTTTTTGTAATCTGATATACATAGTGGATTTACTTTGTGGGTAGGTGCTCACCATGGTTTTTCCCTATTTGGGTTTCCCATGTATACATATTGGTGTTCATGTGTTGGATGTGAGTTATTGTTTAATTGTTTATATGTTGCACTTAATTTTTGTTTTGGACTAATTCACCCCCTCCCCCCCTCTTAGTCCTATCTTGGGTTCAATAGGGTGCACATGCTACAAAATCTATTGGCAAACCCACCAATCTTATTATCCTAATAGTTTTTCCAATTCATAGGGTAGACCTACCAAAATATTATCAATCTTGCAATTTCCTAAATCTTAGTGTACCTACTCTTTTCAAAGGTAAATCTTCTAATTATTTTATGAACCCAGCAAAATGGGATCCCCTTCTGTAATGTCTACCAAAATACCCTAGAGAAATAAACCAAAATATACTAAATAAAAATATAATTATAATTTTTCTTTTATGATAACCATTACAACTACGCTATAACAAGTATTTATTAATGCAACATTACTACTATTATTCATCAATGCATCGTTAACTACATACATGATTACATAAATCAACAGGAACATAACCATAGAATCATATTACGGAAGCGGAACATCTATTTAATCATTAACATGACTACATAATAAAACCATATAATGCATCTCCATTCCCTAGGGTATCTCAACATTACTACTTGATATTAAACTAACACATCCCATATCCATCTAGAACACCATATACTATTGTCCAACTAAATATTTATTTCCCATGCAACTATGATAAAACATTAACACATATGCATAACTCTATTCCCTTCCATAGTCTTTCTAAGGTTCATTTTTAAGCACCAATCGAATGTTTCTAATACCCGTCTCTACTCATTTGAACACTTAACACATCAAGAATACTATCCACAGCCATATGCAAGATCATAGCAACGAGTACTTATCTACACCCAAATAGGATTCCAATCTACTAAACAAGTTTGAGAGTCATATGATTCTAAAAGAATAAATACAATCTAATATTTCAGTTCCCTAATTTAAACATAGGATTTCATTCTCAATATGAACCACATACCAATACACCATCTTACAACAATAACATAGTTCTTCTATATCAAGAACATGGAGCAAGCCAATAATCTCTTTGCTACATCCCATCTTAATAATACAAGTTACATAGACACATTCATATTCCTCATTTACAAGACATTGTAATATGGTAACATCTCTAATACATAGAAATCAACACCATAGGACAACCACATAATAAAGAGCCATATTCCATATCTCAAGATATCTAACATTGGAGATTAACATAATCACTAATATCCACAAGACATAGCATGCATGTCTCTAGATCATTTAATTCCTTTATAATCAATAACAACATCTACAATAGAATATCTATTTAAAACAATCTTATTCAATACATTTCATTCAGAAATGATCCTACTAATTGTTCTATAATACATGTTCTCAGTACACTGATGACATAATCTTCTTTATATTTCCATCTTTCATAACACATGATTTCAATTCTGATTACATAAATATTCTCCAAGGATCCAAACTCATGATGAGATACTATAGATCCAAATCCATGCACGCTAACATCCAGGAACAATATCTCAATGGTAGAAGGCATCCAACCACCTGATCATGTGGAACTAAATAGGAACCACCCCCATGCTAGGAGATGACATAAGGTTCCAAATCACACTCAAGAACTAAGTTGACACCTAGCAACCAAACGATATAACATGACACTACAAGAATCCAACATATGAATATAACATGAAAATATATCACATGGCTAAATCAAAGCAATCAACCTCCAAAGGCACAATCAACAAAAAGGCATATGGATAATGAACACATGTAGTGTAGAGTGTTATCACATGCTATGCTCATGTGGCATCTATCTCCATGTTGGAGTCACTCAAGGGAGATCAAGTATACCGCTCCAACGGTCTTCCCAATCTAGGATCCCAAAAACCATCTCCCTAGGTCCATCCAATTGGGGCATACAAAAACATATTATTTATCTTGATTAGGTGAATTCCTAGTTACCCAACCCACTAATCAATTAATGTTATCATTTGCAAATTAAACCATAAACTCTTCATGTGGTTCCATAGGTCTAGACCCCCTTCCTAGAGATCTTGTGCTCATAACCTAGGCCCAACACATGTAAGAGCGCATTCTCCCAAACATAGACCAAGACCATAGAGTAAAAAATAATAAGATACATCTTACAACAACATGAAACTCAACATGGGAAGCATTCAAAAGTCATTACAAAACTGATACAACTGAATCATAAAGATAGCCATCAACATACAACCAAGAGCCATTTAACAAGGATTAAGCCATAAGCTCATTATGCCAAAATGCATTAATAAAGAGAGCCTCAAGAATGTCAAATACACATAAATAGGGGCAATACATGAATCCAATAACATAGAATGATCCTCCATAGTGAGGCACAATATAACCTCTCGTTGGAGCTACAATTAACCATCCTCAACAAGAAGGAGTCACTCAACTTGCTGGAGCAACATGTCAAAACCTCAATGGACAAGCACAAAACCACTTGCCCAAGCCCAAGTGGATTCACACATATCACAAATGAATGGAGCAGTGCCCCGAAACCATCAACCATAACAAAATAAGACTTTGGAATAAACACCAAGCAAAGAAATCAACTGAGGGACTCAAAATCACCCTAGAAATCTATTGACACTACTTTGGCACTATTGAAACAAGGGACCAAATCACGGAAAATTAGATACAGAGATAATCAAATTTTCCCAGATTCAGGCACAAGCCTTAAAATGTCATAAATACAACCAAGAAGTTACTAAAAGCCAATAAGAAACCAAAACAAAGCCTTGTTAAGGCAACAATACAACACATCCAAGAATTCCAACTTATACTGATAATAACTTGCACATAAATGATTATAGATATAGCCACTGTAGATCTAATCAAACCAAATGGACACAAGATAAGGTATGCAACAACAAATAAACCTCACAAAACCAATTGTTACAACAATGCATTCAACATATAAACATACACAAATGCCCTTTTCCAACAATACACACACAGATTCATAAAATCATATATAAATATTTTCTCAAAATATTACAACCAATTACTGATAATAGAATAATCATTCATTCCTAAATCTCCCAAAACAATATTTTATTAGTCACGAAGAAAATATCTTTTTTCAAAAATAAAAATGCGAGAATGGAAAAAGATCTCCAACCTGGAAGTAGAGTGATGGTAATGCAATTGTAGAAGAGCAAAAATCCAAACCAACAAGCTTTCCAAAATTCAACCCAACCAAGCAATTCTCTGTCCAAGCAATTCTAAAATCCAAAAGTCACATAAAGATATCTAGAAGCACCCCCCAAAAAATGCTCACAAAGACAATAAATAGAATCTCATTGAAAACTAGAGAAGAATATTTGCCAATCAAAATATTCCAATAAAATATATTCTATACCAATCCCCTTCCAAAAATTGAACTAAGAATATAAAATAATATTATTTACTTACCCTCAAATCTCAACCAATAAAATAATAGGTAGGTATAAACATAATATTTATTCACTCAATTAGTAACAAGAGAATGTAATAATAATATAATAAACAATAATAATAAATTGAAGTCCAATAAAATAAATCAAAGGCAATATAAATAAATGCTCCAATTAACTAGAATAAAACAATAAATAATATAAATAAATAAACAAACAATTAAATAACATTATCCTCACAATCACAACTCCCAAGAGGGCCAATCATAACAAGGGGTAGGTACATGAATAATAGCAAATAAATAAAACAACAATACAAATAAATAAATAATCAAAACAATATATAATTAGATAAACAATAAATAATCCAACAATAAATAAATAAATAATCAATAAAGAAGATAAATAAATAAATGTACGAACATACATAAATACCCATCCAGTAATTAAACAATAAATAAATAATAATCTAGTAAATCAAAAGCTAAAATAATAAATCAAAACCAATATAAATAAATAATAAATAACCAATAAATAGATGAGCCAAAAATAAATAAATAGATAAACAATAAACAAATAATTAAATGTACAGACACATATAAATACTCTAGCCAATATAAGTTAAACTCAATACTATAAATATCTCCCACATACATATAAAATAATCAAATAAATAAATGGATGTACTGATAACCATAAATACTTAACTAATATAATTCCACCAATCAATTATTAATTAATATTCATACTAACCATTATTTAATAATTTACGCTAATGGTTATATGTAGTAATTGATTAATTAATTTCCACAATTCCAAATAACCAATAAAATATCAATCCATAAAATAAACATTAATGAGTAATAATTTTCCAATAATAATAATCATACATTAATATTAAATATTAATGTCATCTATTGATTTAATTTAATATTTATAAACTATATAAACTAATTAATTATTAATTAATAAATAATCACAAAATCATGAGGCAACCCGACATAAGGTTGAATGACATACAACATGACGCAGACCAATGACTGAAGCCAAGACACTAATTGAAAAGGGTATCTTGACTTAAGCCTAGAGTATGGGAGGGAAACACATTCCATCTCCAACAACTTGCCATTGGGATAAAGACACATTCAGACTTGTGAGACTAGGTGGAGTTGATGTCTAGTACCCGCACTCCTGCATCCACCACTAAACACAGTATACCATATATACAATACATATACATCATAAATGATCAAGCAAGTGATAGAGAATCACAATTTCATATCGTGCTCACAATGAGTGGTATGACATTGTCTCTAATTACGAAGACACTAGAAGACAATCACAAACATCGTAGCATTAACACAATCATCATAATCATAGAGTAGGCTTAGCATAATCATAATATCATCAAAATCCCATAAGCAATATGATCCATCATGAATAATGATCAAATATAGATCCATCATCATATCCAATACAATCATGAAATAGGGTTAGTACATAACATGATACCATCAAATCATCATAAAGTAGACTAAGCTAGATCAATATATTCCTTTGATGTACAAAAAGACAAGATAAATCAGGGAGGGGCACTAAATCTTCCCCCACTTAGGCTCAACTTACTCTTGGAATTCATTAAGGGTTAAGTTGAAAGCATACACACATCAACTTAAAACTTCTTAATTCAAACATTTCCTAGCCCAAGGTAAGATAATGAAAACAAGAGTTTCCTTTTTGTGCTTCAATTATCCAAAGTAAATATGTTACACAAGAGATATAACAAGTCACCAAACTCTTACTAGTTACAATATGCATGCTAAATTTTTAAAATTTCTTCAAGGAAGCTTTATTTAACCACATTTTGCAAGACCAAAACTATAATTCTTGTCATTGAGTTAGCATTTATAAGAAAAAAATCACAATAACTCCCACCAATTCAAGCATGACAACACTCCTTTAGCATCTAGTTGCACACAATTAAGAAGAAAAATATACATTTTTAGACAATACTTTACACATAAGCACATCTTTATATTATTTAAGAAATCACATGTCATACACCTATATGAGAAAAAATTGAGTAATCTTCCTTCAAGACCAAATTAAATCAAGAGAATCTCGCAATCACCAGAAATCTATATCCTATAATCTCAAGGAAAGCAAGTTTTCAATATCCAAACTACTCAGTCTCTACCACACTTCCGCTGTGCTACCTGATACAGACATTCACACATCTTTCATCCAATCAAGTTATTCAAAAACACTCTAATCCATTACTTATGCATGATATATATTTGTAAGTACTCATTGAAGGTTTGAAATCAACAATTCTTTCACATTAAACTATTTCATATGTTACAACCTTCTCAAATCCAAATGCATTTCTATCTAACATTCCATAAAATCCTAAAATTTACCAGTACATTTTATCTTATTAACATAATTCATTTATTCAACTGACATTGATATTATCTAATTGTTCTGTAAGTCTAGTGCACTTCTTTGTGGTGTCCCCCCTTGCACACACTATCAGAGGTTCGAAATGAACATGGTAGAAACAACACTTGACTCATGACAAGGGCCCATAATACTTCAACATTCGGAATGACCACTATGGTCAACAAAAGAAAGAAATTCAAAGGAAATATCATTAAATCCAACATAAAACCATGAAAAGAAAGAAAAATTGTTGGCGAAATCAATCAAGAAATAAAGTGTGACAAGTGCCACCACAAGAACAAAATAAATGAAAGAAGAAATTAGTGGTCAGTCCTAAAGTAAAGAAATCCAAAATAAAATTAACTCCAATAATACTTCACACAATTCTCAAAATAACTCAAAATAAAATAACCAACTCATCCAAATCTACATCACGAGGTTACCAATATCAGTCACAACAAAGGGAGTAACCACTACACAACACCCAAGGGTACAATGCCTTGAATGTGTTAGAGAGTGCATGCCAAACATTTAAAACCATAAATTTATTTATCTATATACATTTTAATGTATTACAATCCTTTACGATATTCTAGACAAGTATCCTTCATGAAAGATAACATATGCAAGGAGGAAATAAGGTGTCATACATTCACAAGGAATACAATCATACATGATTAATGTTCAAGATATCCTATCTATAAATTGATCATGTTTACCGAGTTATCATAGAAACAAATGTTATAACTTCAATTAATCACTTGATTATATACTATAACATACACCATTTCAAGTTCAACTCTTAATAAATATCATGCAGATGATTAGAATGTTGTACATGATGTCATCGAACAATTTAATCAATCATATATTCACAAAAGTAATTTACTCATAACAAATAAATCTCATTATTTTAGGAAAATTTAATATCAGATTTCAATCACTCCCACTCCAACCACCTATGATCATTTACCAACATACTCTTAGCTAATCAGTTGTCTATACTAAGCATAGAACTAGATATCATAGCCTTACACACAACTTACTTTATCCCCATTTTCATTTCATGTCACACAAATTCAAGGAAAATCATCATTTAGAGTCACAATACAACTTAATACAATTTATTATTAATCCATCCTAATAGAATTAGTTAAGAAAAAACAAAATTCAAATAAGGTAAGGATAGAGCATCTTTTCTTAATCAATCCATTTGATCAAGCAAAACTACACAACTCCTACTCAAAGATGACTTTTATCTTGCCAAATCAAATAAAGGTACAATGGTATGATTTCATTTTCCTATACATGCAATGCACCAACCCTTACCTAATTCAATACACATATTATAACACGATCTTTTAACCTATTAGTTCGTAAAAACTTTATACATTATTTATGAAAACATATTCTATCTAACTAATTCTTCTTCATACAAAAATCATGAATGTAATGCATAAGTTTTGATTTTCGATGCAAATTTATTCCATCCAAGATTCTCTTTTAATGTATTCAAAATCATATTTGCCATTGAGTATTCAATGCTTCTACTTAGTGTTAAGAAGCTCTTAAGTTCTATAAATCTTTTGTCCAAATAGGGAGAAGAGGGAGAAAAGCATTGTCAAACAATCAATATATGCATACCAAAATTGTACATGGATAGTTTGAATTTTCCTAGACATGACATATTTATCGTACTATGCAACTATTTACATCATTTTTTAAGATATGCAAATTCAACCTCCTACAAGGTCTCCTATCATTACAATTGCAGCTACAAATTTCAAGTCCTTATTGACAGATATGATTTACTCAAACAATTTTTTCTTAAATGTAAATTCACAAACATATGTAAACACCTAATAGTTCTATTGGGTACCCATGCGACATCAATTAACTCTTTTATTTTTACGAAGAAGGGTAAGGGAAGGAGAAGAACATTATTAAGCTAGTATTTTCTATCTATTGATGCAACTCTTGCAAATTCTTTTGTTTATCATCATGATCTACAATAATTCATTCTTATATAAATAATATAAACACTTCATCTTACTATTCATAAGAAAATCAACATAACAAGCTAATTAGTTAAGAGAACATGCATAATTTTCTATGATTCTATAGCATAATCATTTATATAGGGGAAAAAACCTCTAATACTCAGGTAAGCACTAGAAATTACAAAGCAAGCAAGACCTCTTAGAGTCATATATACATGACTCACATCCAAGAGACATGTATAATAAATGAATACACATATTGCACACAAGTATGATTTCTAGAGAGATTAAGGAGAAACACATAGCATAAACATATAAGATCTCCTAAATTTCAATGACATTTTCCTTCACAAATCTCAAAGAACAACTCAAGTCAAGGGAACATTATAGTACACCACACAAGGCCAATAGAAACAACCTTAACTAGAGATCCTAGTGTTTTCAACATGAGATCTAATACTAGATGCAATGCCCACCAAAATACCCTAGAGAAATAAACCAGAATCTACTAACAAAAAGAGATAATTTTTATTTTATTTTAAGATAACCATTACAACTACACTATTACTAGTAATATTTGTTAATGCAACGTTACTACTATTATTCATCAATGCATCATTAACTATATAGATGAATACATAAATCAATAGGAACATAACCATAGAATCATATTACGCAAGCAGAACATCTATTTAATCATTAACATAACTACATAATAAAACCATATAATGCATCTCCATTCCCTAGGTTATCTCAATGCCACTACTTGACATTAAACTAACACATCCCATATCCATCTAGATAACCATATACTATCATCCAACTAAATATTTATTTCCCATCCAGCTATGATAAAACATTAACACATATGCATAACTCTATTTCCTTCCATAGTCTTTCTAAGGTTCATTTTTAAGTACCAATCGAATGTTTCTAATACCCGTCTTTACTCATTCGAACACTTAACACATCAAGAATACTATCCATATCCATATGCAAGATAATAGCACCGAGTACTTATCTACATCCAAAAAGGATTCCAATCTACTAAACATGTTTGAGAGTCATGTGATTCTACAAGAATAAATATAATTTAATATTTCAATCTCCTTATTTAAACATAGGATTTCATTCTCAACATGACAAACATATCTATAATATGAACCACATACCAATACATCATCTTATAATAATAGCATAGTTCTTCTATATCAAGAACATGGAGCAAGCACATAATCTCTTTGCTACATCCCTTCTTAATAATACAAGTTACATAGACACATATTCATATTCCTCATTTACAAGATATCGTAATATGGTAACATCTATAATACATAGAAATCAGCACCAGAGGACAACCACATAATAAAGACTCATATTTCATATATCAAGATATCTAACATTTAAGATTAACATCTTTCAAATCAAGGCATGTATGATAATTAACATAATCACTACTATCTACAAGATATACTCAAGACATAACATGCATATCTCTAAATCATTTAATTCCTTTCTAATCAATAACAACATCTATAATAGAATATCTATTTACAACAATCTTATTCAATACATTTCATTCAGAACTCATCCTACTACATGTTCTATAATACATGTTCTCAATACACTGATTACATATAGTCTTCTTTATATTTTCATCTTTCATAACACATGATTTCAATTTTGATTACATAAATATGCTCCAAGGATCCAAACTCATGATGAGATACTATAGATCCAAATCCATGAAGGCTAACATCCAAGAAGAATATCCCAATGGTAGAAGGCACCAAACCACCTGACCATGTGGAACCAAATAGGAACCACCCCCACGCTAGGAGATGACATAAGGTTCCAACTCACAGTCAAGACCTAATTTGACACCTAAAAACCATAGGATACAACATGACACTACAAGAATCCAACATAATAATATAACATCAAAATACATCACATGGATAAATCAAAGCAATCAACCTCCAGATGCACAACCAACAAGAAGGCATATGGATAATAGACACGTGTGGGGTAGAATGTCATCACATGCTATCCTCATGTGGCATCTGTCTCCACCTTGGAGTCACTCAAGCGAGATCAGGTATACTGGTCCACCGGTCTTCCCAATCTAGGATCCCAAAAACCATCTCCTTGGGTCCACCCAATTGGGGCATACAACAACATATTATTTATCTTGATTAGGTGAATTCATAGTTACTCAACCTAGAAATCAATTATTAATAATGTTATCACTTTTAAATTAAACCATGAACTCTTCATGTGGTTCCATAGGTCTAGACGCCCTTCTTAGAGATCTAGTGCTCATAACCTAGGTCTAACACATGCAAGATCTCAATCTTCCAAACACGGACCAAGACCATAGGGTAAAAACATAACAAGATACATCTTACAAATCTCTTAGTTTTGAATTGATCATGATTAAAATGAAGAGTAAAAATTCATTTTTTATTCTTACAGGGACCCCTACACTCCACTTTCAATGTTGTTTCTCTCTATGTCCACTATTTTTTGCACCATTTATTCCTATTACCTCCATTTTCTTCCATCTTTCTTCTAGTCATCTCCTTTCCTCCTCTATATTTCTCCATGCCTTCCTCTTTTTGTCTTGCATCCCTAGTGTATATTTTTATTGTATCAAGAGGCTACTCAAGCCCCCTTTTCTTGTCCACCCTCTCTAGGGGGAGTCACTTACCTTATTCTTCCTCTATTTCCACCATGTTTGGACATCTCTCCATATAATTTTCTTCACATTGATCATATTTTTATTTTCTTTAAAACAACATTATTTTAACCAAAATTGACCATTCACATTTGGTCAATTTATAACTCTTATTCACCTATACCTACTATATCATTAATTAAATTATTTATAATTATTCAATTAATTATCAATTATTCTTCCATTTTCCTAGCCTACCCTCTTAGCTGAAATGATTTAATTAATTCACCTATCCGATTATACCCCTTAGCCCTTCATCTATTAAATTATATAAATCCCCACATTTGTTTAATTCAATTCACCTTTTCCCCTTTTGTCCACATATCATTCAAATCAATTTTATTTATTCTCCCTTTTCTCTCTCAAAATGCCAAATCCTCCATCTCTCCAACTTGCATCCTAATCACCATTTTAGTTTACCTAATTAGACCCCCAATAATTTTCACTTTTCAATCTATTGGATTATGAGAGAATCAACCCCTTTCCATAAATGGCCTCCCTTCCCCACTTGTCACATTCAAGATTTAAAAAAAAATTCTTTATCCTTATTCCCCATGTACTTGGAGTATGAGGACAATAAATTCCTTTATTGAAGTATCTCTCCCATACTCAAAGGGTCCCATTTTCCAACCACCTGTTGTTCATCAAAATTGATTAACCCAAGTACACCTGCAATTGATCTATGAAGTAGCCAATTCAATCTATGAAGAACCTCAGGGCTTGGACAACATGACAAGGATATGAATCCTTCTACTCTTCAGGCTCTGCAAAACCTAGGTGGGTATCCCTTTGATGCTTAAAATTTAGACTCATTACCCACATATGACAACATCAATAAAGTAGATAGATCTCATAAATAGTTCAAAAACAAGGAGGGTATTGTAGATAGGCTGAATCTACATTGAAAAATCAACAATGTTTGAATCATGAGATGGAAGGATACTACCATAGAACATAAAACAAAAGATATTGTGATGTTGGATTTTAAATTGTTTGAGAATCCCTTCAATTGCAAGATCAATGCCTTATCCAAGGGCAACAGAGTCACAAATCAAACTATAAATGAAACCTTATACTATAGATCCATCTTCATTCTTAAGTATTCCTACATTTAATGCCTTACATAAATGCATTACTAAGATCATTCACAAAATCATCAAATCTTGAAACTATATTCCATTATTCATGATTTATTACAAAATTTAAATCCCTCCTTGAAGAATCCCTGCAAACAATCACAACTATCTCCTTGAGATAACAAATTTCATCCTCCTTGAGGATCTGATTTGAATAAAATGGAAATACAAATCTAGAGACAATATTGTGTGAATTTATGTATGCCTTACATACAGAAGTGTAGGATTTTGCCAAGATTAAGGGCACAATGAAAAGCATAAAAGAGACAATAGAATGACAAGAACAAACTGTATTCTCATCAATATGCAAAATGATCAACTAGATTAACCAATACAATGAATATAGGCCTACTTATATAGGCAAGGCCATATGGATGTATGAGTACACAAATATGACATGTGGCTCAATGAGAAACAAGGGTAGGTAAGAAATACTAGGGGTAGGTAGGAGAAATAATATAATATTCCACAAGAGGTGGATGACCCACCGAATGTGGAGTGTAACAACAAAATAAGACCACAAAAAGTGGAATTTCTCCTACAAGCACTATCCCTATGTGCACACTTCCCTAAGTGTCTCAAATCCAAACTACGAAGCGATGCATTATCCTAAGTTAACTTAAGTAAGTGTAATAATATCCAAAATGAATATTTATTTACACCAACACCCCCCCTTAAGTGCAACTTAGGGGAATGAAGACTCAAGTCAACAATGCAAGATGGGTCCCGACTACTAGGCCATGATAGGTACCCATGTAATATATGCAAGTGCAAGAAAAACCATGCAATGCAATCTCTCACAAACGGAGAAAGGGAGAAAACCCAGTGGGAAAAAACTCCCCCCCAAAAGAGAGATGAATGTACAAAAGATTCTCAAAGAAGAAGGACAAAACCTCAAAGAGGAAAAAGTCCCACCCATAAGAGAGGAAGGAGAAGTCAGCTGACCCCCCCTAATGACACATCCTGCACCCCTAAGAGAGCTCGCAACTGTTGTAACTTACTCTCGATGAAAGGTTTGGTGAATATGTCAGCAACCTGCTCCACTATAGGACAATACTACAAATCAATGACCTGCTCCTGAATGAGCTCTCGGATATAGTGCATATGAATCTCGATGTGTTTGGTCCGCTAGTGCTGGACCGGGTTCTTCAAGATTGCAATAGCACTCTGATTGTCGCAATATAGAACTATCGGCCGTGGAGTGGTGAATCCAAACTTGGTGAGAATCTACTGGAGCCAAATGGTCTCAGTCATTGCGTTAACAACACCTCGATACTCAGCCTCAGTCGAAGAGAGAGAAATAGCATGTTGCTTCTTGCTCTGCCAACAAATGGGGCCCGAACCAAGGTGAAAACTATAACCAGAAGTAAACTTATGACCAACTAGATCGCCAGCCCAATCGAAGTCTGCGTAACCAACCAAGCGAAGTCCTGTGCCTGCTGCATAGTGAATCCCATAGTGATGTGTACCCTGGATGTAATGAAGGATGCATTTGGCAGCTTTCCAATGAAGCTCATGTGGTTCCTGCATGAAGTGGGAAACCATGCCAACTGCAAATGAAATATCATGGTGTGTATGAGTCAAGTAGATGAGACTACCCACAAGCTGACGATATAAAGTGGCATCGATTGGTGGAGAAGAACACTGAGCCTCAATCTTGACTCCTGAAAGAAAGGGAGTCGGGGTAGGCTTACAATCAGCCATATGAAAGCATGCAAGTAAATCAAGAGCATACTTGGGCTGCGATAGTGTAATCCTGAAAGGTGACTATGAAATCTCTATCCCGAGAAAGTAGTGCAAAAGACCCAAGTCAGTCATAGCAAATCTGTCATGCAAAGCAGATTTGACCCTGCTAATGATGGATGCAGTACTCTTTGTAATGATCAAGTCATCAACATAGGGCACAAGTATCAAGTGAGAGTCATCTTGTCGCAAAATGTAGACATTCGGATCAGAATGACACCTGGTGAACCTTGCGGAGAGAAGAAAGGAATCCATCTTGGCATACCAAGCCCTGGGGGCTTGCTTAAGGCCATAGAGAGATTTTTGTAGTCTGCAAACCAAGGAAGTATCCTGGATGAAACCCTATGGCTGCTCCATATAAATCTCCTCATCAAGATCACCATGAAGAAAAGCACTCTTCACATCCATTTGATGTACATCCCAACCATGAGCTGCAACAATAGCAAGTGTCAAACGAATGGAGTTCATCTTGGCTACGAGTGCAAAGGTCTCAGTATAGTCAACACCTGTAACCTAAGAGAAACCTTTTGCAACAAGCCGAGCCTTATACTTATCCACACTACCATCTGCTGCAAACTTGGTTCGATAGATCCACTTACATCGAACCATTTTTCTCCCCTTAGGGAGATGGACTAAATCCCATGTGTTGTTCCTCATCAAGGAACTATATTCTTCCTCCATAGCTTGGTCCCACTCAGGAACCCCTAATGCTTCCCTAAATGTCTGTGGATCGGAAGCAGTAGCAATGAATGCATGTGGTAGATCTTGATGCTGTGATTGATTTCTCCATGTATCTGAAGGATCCCCAACAAGAGAACCCATGGACTCAAGTGTCTGTTGAGCCCAACGAGGTCTAGGTGGAGGTGAAGAACGAGGCTCCTCAACTGCAAGTGGACCCTACGGAGGTGTAACCCTGTGAGTCAGAGTTGAGGGAGTCTCATCATCTGAATCACTAACATCACTATCCACAATGGAGGAAGGTGGAGGAGGTAGAGAGGCTAATCTAGGAGAGCTTTCCTCAAAGTGAACACTCCTCTCAATGAATACCTCATGTGTCTTTGGATCCATCAATCTGTATGCCTTAACACCCTCAGGATATCCAACAAATATGCAAGGCCGACTCTGAGGTTCCAATGACTTGCATTTCTATGGAGGTATGCGAGCCCATGCTGGGCACCTAAAGACTCTGAAATGTCTCACAATCAGTTTCCTACTAGCCCAAGCTTCAAAAGGAGTAATACCTTGCAAAGCTTAGTGAGGAACCTGATTCTGGATGTGTGTGGCACAACTGATAGCCTCTGCCCAAAAGGCGGGATCAAGAGAACGTGCATGTATCATACAACTAGCCATTTCTTTGAGAGTTCTATTCTTGCATTCTGCAACCCCGTTCTGCTGTCGAGTGTATGCTACAGAATGCTGAAGATCAATCCCCTCAAATGTACAAAAATCCTCAAGTCTTTTGTTCACATATTCCCTTCCATTATCTGTGCGAAGAATCTTGACCACTTTCCTTGATTGCTTCTCCACACGAGTCTTGAAGTCCTCAAATCTATCAAATACTTCACTCTTATGAATGAGAAAGTAGACCCAAGTGAAGCGGGAGTAGTCATCAATGAAGGTGAGAACATAGCGGGCCTTACTAAATGAAGGTGCTGGAAATGGACCTGCTACATCGCTGTGAACAAGTTGAAGAACTTTCAAAGCTCTCCAAGTTTTCCCTTTATCAAACTTCTCTTCGAGATGCTTGCCCATGGAACAACTTGAACATACACCCTTTAAAAAACTGATTCAAGGTAGACCCGTGACCATGTCTTTAGTGCTTAGCTGATGAAGATAGTGGTAGTTGAGGTGACCAAATCGCTCATGCCATAGCTTACTTTCTGAATTTGAATGAGTAAGCAAGGCCCTAGAAGGTGAACTTGGCACAAAGTGGGAAAATGAATAAAGCCTTGAGTTGTCATTGACTTGTCCCACTACTACCAAGGCATCATCATCAAGTTCCTTTACCACAATTGAATCTGGTGTAAATTCAACCTTTTTCCCATTCCCATAGCGAGTGATTTGGTAGATGGAGAGAAGGTTGGTAGACAAGTTAGGAACATAGAGAACATTCTCAAATGTTCCATCATCCATGTCAACTGAACCTTTCCCTTCAACCTCTACTTGTGTATCATCACCTATGTAAATGCGAGGTACCTTAGATGGCTCCAATGAAGAAAATTGCTCCTTTGTAGAACCCATGTGATATGAGGCACCCGAGTCATGTATCCATTGCTGTGAAGAACCTGTTGTAGCCACAAATGCTTGGCCTTTTCCCTTAGACTGTGAGGAAGGGGAAGGAGATGAATCCTTCTTTGTGTAGGTGGATGGCAAGTTGATGTTGTTTTTCTTAAGAACATTAGTTAATTCATCAACTTGCTTTGCATGGCATTGATGCTCATCATGACCATACTTCTTGCAATATGCACAAGTTGGTTTATCCTTCTTTGGTGGTGTCCCCTTCTTGGAAGAGGATGAAAAATCGCCTTGGGATGGAGAGGATGATTGTCCTTTTTCCTGGTGTGGCTTAGACTTAGAGTGCTTCTTCTTCTTGTTGGAATCTTTGCCTTGACTTCTTTGATTCCCTTGATTACCCACCAAAGCCTTGGACTTTGAAGACTTGAGAAACCCCATATTCAACAACTTAGATTGTTCCAATATTAACATTTCTGTGAAAGCATCAAATGAAGGCATAACATAAGAACTCCCCACTATCAAACAATGAGTTTGGAAGCTAGACACAAATGATGCATATTCTGGTGCAAGCTTGTCCAACAAGTTGAATATCAACTGAGCATCCTTTTTGTCAATTCCATAATCCTTAAGCTTTGCTCTTATCTCATTTGCTTTGGTGACATAATCTTGGATTGTATCAAAACTCTTGGGATCCAAGTTGGTGAGCTCATTGTCAATCTGATAGCCTCTGATTTAATCAACTTGACCATACAATTTCTGAAATATATCCCAAGCCTCTTTGATTGTTTTACACTTCTCAATGTGAAAAATGAGGTCATCTGATACATACTTGCGTAAGGTTCCAAGAGCCATGCAATTCTTTGTTAGCCATTCTAATTGAGCATTTGGATCAGCCTTAGGATCAGGTGGTGCTGTTATTGTTCCATCTATGTAGTGTGTGAGACCCTTTTCCATTAATTTACTCCATACTTTAATTTTCCATGATGCATAATTATGTGGAGTTAAAGGTGGAAATTTATTAGGACTCATTGCAACAAAAAAGGAAAGAGCACAAAGAGAGGCACAATCACACAAGACACCCCCCCAAATTCACTCAATCAAAGAACCCCCCCCAAAAGTGATGATTTTGACACTTTATAAGTAGTGCGTATACAATGGGCCACTTGCAAAAAATGGCAAAGTGGACTTCTGATTTACAATTTTACAACTGCCTCAATAAGGCCAAAAGAGACTCAAACTAATAATGCAAGAGATCTAACTAAGATCCAAGCAATTTACAAGTACCTAATAGGCCAAATAAGACCAATATCTAAAAGTACAATTTTCACTCAAAATCTCTAAAATTTGATCATAGATTATGAAAGTAGATGAAAAAACATGCACTTTCAAAAAAAATGGCACTTGAAAAGGAGGTCGTATGAGCTCAAACGAGGCCTTTGAAGTTGCAGAATTAAGGATTGGACAGGTACAGCTGAGAGAATTCAAAATTTTTGAGAAACCTATGCACCAAAATCAGAAAATAACCACACCACTGTGAAGATCATGAAATTTTAGCCCATTTCAAAAAAAATTGCACAAAAAAGGAGCAAAAATGAGCAAGATATGGCCTTTCAAAGTTGGACTGCAAAATTGAAAAGCTCAATGGAGAGGGGTTAAATTTTTTTCAAAAAACTGCTGATGTGGCACTGACATCAGCAATTCACTGTGTTAAATTTGATGACTGTATGACCGTCATGAAAACTTTGCCTCCCTGCTGACTGGGCATCCGTACTGTATGGAATGTTGATTGGGCAGGTGATTGTGCAGTACGGCTGACAGGGTGTACGGATCTGACGTGGCAATGTGCAGGTGTACGGTTTTTCCCATGGGCCAGTGGCTGCCTATTTTAGTGGTCGCTGGAGAGGAGGGAGCAGCTGGAGCCGAGGACGCCGGTGGTGGTGGCAGTAGCGTGCAGGACATGGCGGCGGGACCTGCTCGGGCGGCGGCTGGGCGAGCAGCCGAGGAAAGGACATGGTGGCGGGACCTGCTCAGGCGGTGGTCACTGTGCGGTAGGGAGTAAGGTGCCATCAGCGGGACGTTGACCGGCGGTGTGGCCCGGCCGGTGGACGGACTGGCGGGAGTACCACAGGGTACACGACCAGAGCGGGCGCAGAGATCGGGAGGTATGGGAGGCGCTGATAGCTCTTGCAAATGACAGAGTATGGGGGGCTCTGCGGACCCCCAAACAACCAAAAATATTTTTTTTTTTTGATCGCTTTTTGATTTTTTTTTGAATTTTTTTTCGAAATCCGTACGATAATAACCAAAATGGAGAAAAAATTTTTCTCACCAAAATAGGTCAACTTTATAGTCAAAATTTATGGAAACGGCCTCTCGGATTCAACGGTGATGTCCAAATCTCTATATGATGCCCCCAAAAAATGAAGATCCCCAAATCCGAAAATAGAAGCCTTCCATGATGTCTCCAAAAACCAATCAATGAAGCCCCAATAGCTCTGATACCATGTAGGATTTTGCCAAGATCAAGGGCACAATGAAAAGCATAAAAGAGACAATAGAATGACAAGAACAAACTGTATTCTCATCAATATGCAAAATGATCAACTGGATTAACCAATACAATGAATATAGGCCTGCTTATATAGGCAAGGCCATATGGATGTATAAGTACACAAATATGACATGTGGCTCAATGAGAAACAAGGGTAGGTAAGAAATACTAGGGGTAGGTAGGAGAAATAATATAATATTCCACAAGAGGTGGATGACCCACCGAATGTGGAGTGTAACAGCAAAATAAGACCACAAAAGGTGGAATTTCTCTTACAAGCACTATCCCTATGTGCACACTTCCCTAAGTGTCTCAAATCCAAACTACGAAGAGATGCATTATCCTAAGTTAACTTAAGTAAGTGTAATAATATCCAAAATGAATATTTATTTACACCAACAAGAAGAACCTACAACTAAGAACACCTACAACAAGAATTGAACTCCATTACTCAAAGAAAAGCCCTACCCTATACAATCTTGAAGGAAACTCAGAATTGGTAACCATGAAAATATGGAGCCATCCTCCAAATTTATGGAGCCCTTACAAATGAGAATAAATTGGAATAAGAAGGAGAGGGAAAAAGATCAGAATCCATCAGAACATGCCAAGTGTCTCCTTTGTCCCTAATTGCAAAAATATCTTCTTCATTCTCATGAAAAATGCTCTCCAAATATCCCATATCTATTGAAACTAACTCCATAACTACATTCCTCATCTCGTGAGCTTTCCGACAATATATAATACTTCATATTTTGGCCAAAAATAGACCTCTGAGCGAATTAATCATTCATGTGTGAACAATCATTTAAATTTTTCAATTTTTAATATAGTTTCAACTATATATTTAAACTGATTTTAATTTTGATTTTTGGCCTCCCTTTGGTCTGACGCCCTACCACGTGGTGATCTCTGATTGGCTCGTAGGGTCTACTGGGTGCCACCTCAGCTGACACCTCATCACTGCCACATGCATGCTTTGTCATTGCCACTTGGCCGCCATGTGTACACCACCTCATCGCCACCTGTGCACCAATTGTATGCCACGTCTCCGCCACCTCGAATGACCTACGAGCTGGACCACCATGTCACACTGCCACCAGTCTTTCACTACTTTGTGATGGGTAATGGGCGAGCAACTTCGGGCTCTGAAATCACGCGAGCTGTTGGATCTCCTTCAACCTACGTGATCTTTACCTTGATTTCTGTGCACATGGTTTTCGCTATTTCATGAAGGGTATTTGGTGTGCATCTTCCCTTCATGAATCCACGTGCATCATCGATCTTTTTGGAACATCCTCACTGGTTAAGCCATCCGTTTCCTGTAAAACTCGCCTGCCTGCCTTGGGATCCATGCTTGCATGGTGTCCACCTATTGCTGCTCAGTCAGCCTCTTCGGTCACCTTGGGATCCATGCCCATGTGCATGGGGTCCGCTTGGGCACCCAACCAACACCATCCATCAAAATCCTTGAAGCTTTGACATTATACTTGTGTGTCTCTTTGCTTATAAATATAAAAAAAGAACACTTCCTAGCTAATGTGGGATATTACTGTAGGATTTTGCCAAGATCAAGGGCACAATGAAAAGCATAAAAAGAGAGACAATAGAATGACAAGAACAAAACTATATTCTCATCAATATGCAAATGATCAACTGGATTCATACTAATACAATGAATATAAGCCTACTTATATAGGCAAGGCCATATGGATGTACGAGCACACAATCATGACATGTGGCTCAATGAGAAACAAGGGTAGGTAAGAAATACTAGGGGTAGGTAGGAGAAATAATATAATATTCCACAAGAGGTGGATGACCCACCGAATGTGGAGTGTAACAACAAAACAAGACCACAAAAGGTGGAATTTCTCCTACAAGCTCTATCCTTATGTACACACTTCCCTAAGTGTCTCAAATCCAAACTATGAAGAGATGCATTCTCTTAAGTTAACTTAAGTAAAGTGTAATAATATCCATAATGAATATTTATTTACACCAACACCCCCCCTTAAGTGCAACTTAGGGGAATGAAGACTCACGTCAACAATGCAAGATGGGTCCCAACTACTAGGCCATGATAGGTACCCATGTACAGTATGCAAATGCAAGCAAAACTATGTAAAGCAATCTCTCACAAATGGAGAAAGGGAGAAAACCTAGTGGGAAAAAACTCCCCCTCAAAAGAGAGATGAATGTACAAAAGACTCTCAAAGAAGAAGGGCAAAATCTCAAAGAGGAAAAAGTCCCCCCCCATAAGAGAGGAAGGAGAAGTTAGCTGACCCCCCCTAATTACACCTCCTGCACCCCCAAGAGAGCTGACAATTGCTGGAACTTACTCTTAGTGAAAGGTTTGGTGAATATGTCAGCAAGCTGCTCCACTGTAGGACAATGCTGCAAATCAATGACCTGTTCCTGAATCAGCTCTCGGATATAGTGCATATGAATCTTGATGTGTTTGGTCCACTGGTGCTGGACCTGGTTCTTTGAGATTGCAATAGCACTCTGATTATCATAATGTAGTACTATCGGTCGTGGATTGGTGAACCCAAACTCTATGAGAATTTGCTGGAGCCAAATGGTCTCAGTCGCTGCATTAACAACTCCTTGATACTCAGCCTCAGTCGAAGAGAGAGCAACAACATGTTGCTTCTAGCTTTGCCAAATAATGGGGCCTGAACCAAGGTGAAAACTGTAACCGGAAGTAGACTTATGATCATCAAGATCGCTAGCCCAATTGGCATCTGTGTAACCAACCAAGAGAAGTCTTGCGCTTGCTGCATAGTGAATCCCATAGTGATGTGTACCTTGGATGTAATGAAGGATGCATTTGGTAGCTTTCCAATGAAGCTCATGTGCTTCCTGCATGAAGTGGGAAACCATGCCAACTGCAAATGAAATATTAGGGCATGTATGGGTCAAGTAGATAAGACTACCCACAAGTTGACAATACAAAGTGGCATCAACTGGTGGAGAAGAACACTGAGCCTCAAGCTTGACTCTTGAAAGAAAGGGAGTCAGTGCAGGCTTACAATCAGCCATATGAAAGCATGCAAGTAGATCAAGAGCATACTTGGGCTGCAATAGTGTAATCTCAGAAGGTGACTGTGAAATCTCTATCCCAAGAAAGTAGTGCAAAAGACCCAAGTTAGTCATAGCAAATCTATCATGCAAAGCAGATTTGACCCTGCTAATGATGGATGCGGTACTCTTTCTAATGATCAAGTCATCAACATAGAGCACAAGTATCGAGTGAGAGTCATCCTATCGCAAAATGTAGACATTCGGATTGAAATGACACCTGGTGAACCCTGCTGAGAGAAGAAAGGAATCCATCTTGTCATACCAAGCCCTGGGGGCTTGCTTAAGGCCATAGAGAGATGTCCTTAGTCTACAAACCAAGGAAGTATCCTGGATGAAACCTTGTGGCTGCTCCATATAAATTTCCTCATCAAGATCACCATGAAGAAAAGCACTCTTCACATCCATCTGATGTACATCCCAACCATGAGTTGCAACAATAGCAAGTGTCAAGCAAATGGAGTTCATCTTGGCTATAGGTGCAAAGGTCTCAGTATAGTCAACACCTGCTACCTGAGAGAAACCTTTCGTAAGAAGCCGAGCCTTATACTTATCCACACTTCCATCCGCTATAAACTTGGTCTGATAGATCCACTTACATCGAACCATCTTTCTCCCCTTAGGGAGATGGACTAAATCCCATGTGTTGTTCCTCATCAAGGAACTATACTCCTCTTCCATAGCTTGATCCCACTCAGGAACCTTTGATGCTTCCCTAAATGTCTATGGATCAGAAGCGGTAGCAATGAATGCATGTGGAAGATCCTGATGTTGTGATCGAGTTCTCTGTGTATCTGAAGGATCCCCAACAAGAGAACCCATGGACTCAAGTGTCTGTTGAGCCCAACGAGGTCTAGGTGGAGGTGGAGAATGAGGCTCCTCAACTACAAGTGGACCCTATGGAGGTGTAACCTTGCGAGTCAGAGTTGAAGAAGTCTCATCATCTGAATCACTGACATCACTATCCACAATGGAGGAAGGTGGAGGAGGTAGAGAGGCTAAGCTAGGAGAGCTTTCCTCAAAGTGAACACTCCTCTCAATGAACACCTCATGTGTCTTAGGATCTAGCAATCTATATGCCTTAACACCCCCAGGATATCCAACAAATATGCAAGGCCGACTCTGAGGCTCCAATGCTTGCATTTCTGCAGAGGTATGCGAGCCCATGCTGGACACCCAAAGACTCTGAAATGTCTCACAATCGGTTTCCTACCAGCCCAAGCTTCAAAAGGAGTAATACCTTGCAAAGCTTTTTGAGGAACCCGATTTTGGATGTGTGTGGCACAATTGATAGCCTCGGCCCAAAAGGTGGGATCAAGAGAATGTGCATGTATCATACAACTAGCCATTTCTTTGAGAGTTCAATTCTTGCGCTCTATAACTCTGTTCTGCTGTGGAGTGTATGCGACAAAATGTTGAAGATCAATCCCCTCAAATGTACAAAAATCCTCAAGTCTTTTGTTCACATATTCCCTTCCATTATCTGTGTGAAGAATCTTGACCACTTTCTTGGATTGCTTCTCCACATGAGTCTTGAAGTCTTGAAATTTATCAAATACTTCACTTTTATGAATGAGAAAGCAGACCCAAGTGAAACAGGAGTAGTCATCAATGAAGGTGAGGACAGAGCGGGCCTTGCTAAATGAAGGTGCTAGAAATGGACCTGCTACATCACTGTGAACAAGTTGAAGAACTTCCAAAGCTCTCCAAGCTTGCCCTTTATCAAACTTCTCCTCGGGATGCTTGCCCATGGAACAACCTGAACATACACCCTCTGAAAAACTAATTCAAGGTAGACTTGTGACCATGTCTTTAGTGCTGAGCTACTGAAGATAGCGGTAATTGAGGTGACCAAACCGCTCATGCCATAACTTACTTTCGGAATTTGAATGAGTAAGCAAGGCTCTAGAAGGTGAACTTGGCACAAAGTGGGAGAATGAATAAAGCCTTGAGTTGTCATTGACTTGTCCCACTGCTACCAAGGCATCATCATCAAGTTCCTTGACCACAACTGAATCTGGTGTAAACTCAACCTTTTTCCCATTCCCATAGTGAGTGATTTGGTAGATAGAGAGAAGGTTGGTAGACAAGTTAGGAACATAGAGAACATTCTCAAAAGTTCCATCATTCATGTCAACCGAACCTTTCCCTTCAACCTCTACTTGTGTATCATCACCTATGTAAATGTGAGGTACCTTAGATGGCTCCAATGAAGAAAACTGCTCCTTTGTAGAACCGATGTGATATGAGGCACCTAAGTCAAGTATCCACTACTGTGAAGAACCTGTAGTAGCCACAAATGCTTGCCCTTTTCCCTTAGACTATGACGAAGAGGAAGGAGTTGAATCCTTCTTTGTGTAGGCAGATGGCAAGTTGATGTTGTTTTTCTTAAGAAGATTAGTTAACTCATCAACTTGTTTTGTGTGGCATTGATGCTCATCATGACCATACTTGTTTATCCTTCTTAGGTGGTGTCACCTTCTTGGAAGAGGATGAAAAATCACCTTGTGATGGAGAGGATGATTGTCCTTTTTCCTTTTTGCTTCTTCTTCTTGTTGGAATCTTTGTCTTGACTTCCTTGATTAACCACCAAAGCCTTGGACTTTGAAGACTTGAGAAGCCGCATGTTCAACAACTTAGATTGTTCCAATATCAACATTTTTGTGAAAGCATCAAATGAAGGCATAACATAGGAACTCCCCACTGTCAAACGATGAGTTTGGAAGCTAGACACAAATGCTGCATATTCTGGTGCAAGCTTGTCCAACAAGTTGAATATCAACTGAGCATCCTTTTTGTCAATTCCACAATCCTTAAGCTTTGCTCTTAGCTCATTTCCTTTGGTGACATGATCTTGGATTGTATCAAAACTTTTGGGATCCAAGTTGGTGAGCTCATTTACAATCTCATACCCTCTGATTTCATCAACTTGACCATACAATTTCTGAAACATATCCCAAACATCTTTGATTGTAGTACACTTTTCAATATGAAAGACGAGCTCATCTGATACATACTTGCGCAAAGTTCCAAGAGCCATGCAATTCTTAGTGAGCCATTCTAATTGAGCATTAGGATCAGCCTTAGGATCAGGTGGTGCTGCTATTGTTCCATCTATGTAATGCGTGAGACCTTTTTCCATTAATTTGCTCCAAACTTTAATTTTTCATGATGCATAATTATGTGGAGTTAAAGGCGGAAATTTATGAGGACTCATTGCAATAAAAATGAAAGAGCACAAGGAAAGAGAGGCACAATCACACAAGACACCCCCCCAAATTCACTCAATCAAAGAAACCCCCCAAAAGTGATGATTTGACACTTTATACTTAGTGCATGTACAATGTGCCACTTGCAAAAAATGGCAAAGTGGACTTCTGATTTCAATTTTACAACTGCCTTAATAAGGCCAAAAGAGACTCAAACTAATAATGCAAGAGATCTAAAATAAGATCCAAGCAATTTACAAGTACCAAATAGGCCAAATAAGACGAATATCTGAAAGTACAATTTCTACTTAAAATATTTGAAATATGATCATAGATTATGAAAGTAGATAAAAAAGCATGCACTTTAAAAAAAAATGACACCTGAAAAGGAGGTTGTATGAGCTCAAACGAGGCCTTTGAAGTTGCAGAATTGAGGATTAGACATGTATAGCTTAGAGAATCCAAAAATTCTGAAAAACCTATGCATCAAAACTAGAAAATAATGAGACCACTACGAAGAGCACGAAAAATTAGCCCAAATCAAAAAAAATTGCACACAAAAAAGAGCAAAATTGAGCAAGTTATGGGCCTCCAAAGTTGACCCAAAAATCCAAACTGCTCAATGGAGAGGGGTCTAAAAATTTCCAAAGAAAATGCTGACTAGGCACTGACTGGGCGCTGACTGTGCACTACTGACTAGGTAGACATTGACTGGGCAGAAGGTACGGATTCCAAAAATAATTTTCAATTTTTTTTTTTTTTTTCAAAAAAATTTTTCAGTTGGAAAATTATTTTTCAGAAAAAAAATAATTTTTTTTTTTGAAAAAAATCCAAAAATTCTGTACCATACCACCTGAATTGCGCAGAAAATTTCATCCACACCCAAAAATCGATTTTTGCCAAAATAGGTTGAATTTATACTTTATTTTTAAGGAAACGGCCTATCGGACGCAATGGTGAGGTCGAAAACGCTCTAAGATGCCTCCAATAAATGCAGTCCCTCAGATCTGAAAATAGAAGCCTTCCATGATGTCTCAAAAAACCAATCAATGAAGCCCCAATGGCTCTGATACCATGTAGGATTTTTCCAAGATTAAGGGCACAATGAAAAGCATAAAAAGAGAGACAATAGAATGACAAGAACAAAACTGTATTCTCATCAATATGCAAACGATCAACTGGATTCATACCAATACAATGAATATAGGCTTGCTTATATAGGCAAGGCCATATGGATGTACGAGTACACAATCATGACATGTGGCTCAATGAGAAACAAGGGTAGGTAAGAAATACTAGGGGTAGGTAGGAGAAATAATATAATATTCCACAAGAGGTGGATGACCCACCGAATGTGGAGTGTAACAACAAAACAAGACCAGAAAAGGTGAAATTTCTCCTACAAGCTCTATCCCTAAGTGTCTCAAATCCAAACTACGAAGAGATGCATTATCTTAAGTTAACTTAAGTAAAGTGTAATAATATCCATAATGAATATTTATTTACACCAACAATTACCTTTTGCTTGGCACTATGTATTCTAAAACTTTTCTAAGTGTTCTTTAATGGCATTTTGCATTTTGCTTAAAACTTTCAATGCCTTTCCACCACTATACCACGCAGGGGGGTGTTGGACAATGCATCTTGTTCACACATGGAGGATTGGCCAATTTCATTTGCTGTTTGAATTTCTTTAAAAATTTCAATGCACACTTACATGCCACACTGAGGAAGATCTTCTGCGGCTACTTCTTCATTACCATGTAGAAGCCTAAAGGGAGATGGGGGGGATTTGATTACTATTGCTTTTGCTTGATGGTTTCAACCTGCCCTCCAAACTCCACATTCCACACCATGGCATGTGAGGGAAAGGAGGATGCTGGTTTTCAAGTTTGGAATGTTTACTTTGCTGTTCCTACAACCCCTTTGCCAAAAACGTGATCAACCATAGAATGGAGGAGAGGATTGCTGCTTCATATGCTGGAGCTTCTACACTTTGAATTTGCTTGAAAGATTTAATTGCCTTTTCAACATAGATAAAAATGCCTAGCAAAAGTTTGATGGGGAGGAGGAAATGTGTATGCCAATATGCATTCTGAAATTTTAATGCCTCTCAACATCCACGCACAACAGGGAGGGAATTTTAACTTTACACTAGCCAATGTGCATTTACCTTGGAGTTTTTACGCCTAACAATGTTTCATGTGGAGAGGCTGCTGGAGAAGTCATGGAATTTGCTTTAAGCTACCAAGGCATTTGCCAAAAAACAATGGCTACGCCTTCTAATTTCCTTTTGTGGATTCAGTATGTTTGATCATTCCATAATTGAAAATATTGTGTTCTATTATCCGCACTAATCCAACTTACTTTCATTGTTGTTTCTGTTGAATTCATAATGGAGAAATGTGAATGGAGGGGCATGGCCAGATTAGTTAATTAAAAATTTATTCAAAACTTTCTTATGACATGTCTTGTGATTACAATCCATATTTAAATATTCTTGAAAATCTCTTAGTGAGCAAAGTCGCCAATAAAATAATACGGCACAGGCATGAGCCAGGTCGGGCCCCAAAGTGGGTCCAGCTAATTTTTTTTTTGTTTTCATGCAACTGACCTCTGAAATACCTTAGGAACCTCAAACATACCTCTAGAATCGATCGACACCATTTTCGGATCATCAGACTGAATTCTGCAACCTTTAGGCAATTACGCCACATTTTCGCATTTAATCGTGAAGACGTAATTTTCAAAGTGGTCAAAACACCTTTCTGGACCTCGCCATCTGACAGGTGTGTACTCTGATATACAAGGATGAACTCTACCAAATAGTTTTTCAAGATGAGTCCCGAGTGAAGAGATATTAATTTTAAAAAATGCCCAACTGGCTTTGTTGACACTGCGGACCTGATGAAGTCAATGTTTTGGCAACACATGATGCCTTTCTTAAAAATATCAAACAACCTCCGTAGACCCTCAAATTTGAAACATAGGTACATTGAAGTACATATTAAATCTTTGTATTCTCAGTTCGACCAAAAGTCTGAATGGGTGCAAATGGTGCGCTCATGAAAATGGCTACTTTAACTGATGCGACAACAAAAGTACAGATAACTGAAAAAGATGGCTCAATAGACCCTTTTGAAAACTGATCAAATGGATTGGCAGAGGCTTGAAATTTGAAACATGACTCATCACTTATGCCAACAATAGCTCGAAACAAACATTCTGGCATAACACTCAGCGAGACAACTTTTACACTTATGCGAAATAGGGCTCCGACTAGGTGTTGAAACAGGGACTTGTCAAAACATACAAACTGCAAACAGTTCGAGCTTGGTAAATTGAGAAAATGGATTCATGAAGACTTGAAATTTTGCATGTTAACTCACATTTATACATACAATTCAATCCATTTTGAAATTCTTCATGACGATCAACAGGGCAAAAGATATAAGCACTCAAAATAGGCTACTTAGTAAAATATGAATTTGAGCCTAAAATGCACTTTCAACTCACCCCTTGAAATGGGTACTTGGTAAATTGATCCAAATTGAATTCTGAAAGTTGCACATCACTGCATAGACCAAATGAAAGGTGTACAATAAGTTTTTGAAGCCTTACCCCTTGAAAATCAATTGGCTCCATTTAACCCTCTCTCTAACTAGGCCATTCAAACTGACTGATTTAGGTGCCTTTCTGACATGCAAAGCAAAATTTTGAAATGGGCCTCTAAAATTGACTCAAATTTAATGAGTCCCAACACCACCTCTCCTAGGTTTCCACTTAGAAACCTCTCATGCAATATGAAGACCATGTGAACCTTCATGATTGAACTCATGCATTCAATCATAGCCCTCAAATCCATCTCCCCTCATTCAAACACTTCACTTAGTCATTTTTCACTCATTCTCACATATTTTAGCTATATGTATCTTGAAGCTTTGAGAAACCTTACCCTACAAAAATGGTGAGCACACATCAAATTCAACATCGCTAGGGAAATTGTTGCAGAAAGGAGATAAACATGCCATGTTTATAATGGATTTTGCTATGGTTTGACCTCCTTTTGGCCTTGTCTTGACTGTTTTATTCTTTTGTGATTTTGAGTTTTTTTAATGCCATTTTAGTCCATTTAGGAATCACATTTCATTGCACACAATGATATCTCATCATCATGAATCAAGCTTCATTTTCCTTCCCTATTTAACAATTTACACACATACCTTAGTAGAATTGTTAGAAAAATAATCACAAATATATTTATTGATATTTCAAGTAAAACATAAACAACTAATGTATTTTTCAAAGAAAATTTAGCATTCTAAAGACTATAAAAATGCATTCCTTTTACCACACATTGGCCTTATTTATTATAAAAATATAAACTTATTATTAGAAAGAAAACAAAGTAGACAATTAGAATTTTTTAGAGAAGAATTTCACACCCAAAACAAATACAAAGAAAATAATACTACCACAAAATGTCCATAATAATTATTATAAAATATTTTGTCACCCTGCTAGTGTATGAAAAAAGTTACACAAGACAAGTATCATGTAAATTCATTTATTCTCTAGCCACTTATATGATTATAATTCATGACCATTTATATATTTGTCATCATGGCAATATTAAGTCCTCAAAACTGAATAAAATTCTAATCATGAAAAATATATTAAATCATTTAATATAACATTATCTATTAAGACAACTATAGATGACACATGACAACCTTCAAAAGACAATTACATCAAGTCCCAACCAAAATTACATATGGAAAATAAAGAATGATATACGATAATTTAAGAATAACATGACACATAAATGGTTTCCAAAGACAGATAAAAAGCATGCTTAGTAAACTAAGAGTGAACACATTGAGGTGCCACATATTTAGGTGTCACCCACTTAAGTGAAAAGAACATTTTTAAATGATTATAAATTTTCTTGAAAAATATGATAAAATTTAAATACAATTCATTTTTTTATAAAAATTCAATCATGTGAAATATTTGATATGAAATGTGTGTTTTTATATTAATTTTAGATAACTAGACATAATTAAGAAAAAAATGGAACACCTTATTAAATGAGGCCTTAAAATATAAAAATAGGATAATGAGTTATATTTTCAATATAAAAGATTACATTGGCACTGGTTCTAATAGGATTTGAGAGACTATATCTTTTATATCTTTATTAGAATTGGTGAAGCCATCTCTCTCTTTATAAAGAAGTTGGTAACTTCTTGTGATATTATAGGCATGGTCCTTACTTATAGCTGGAACATTATTGGGTTTCAAATACTCCCAATCTAATTCTTTGAGTCTCATTTGCAACAAATCTTTAAGGTAACCCAATGCATCTTCCTCACTAGATCCAAGATGGTCTTTTATATAGCATGATATGCCTGAAACTAATTCTCCACGATTTGCGTCAGCCTTCAAAACCAATTATTAGAATTATAATCAAATTTATTTGGACATATAATTAACTATATTTATTTTACACATTTGCCTTTTGACATACATAAAAATTAAGATTATGAGTATAAAATTATTACATACCTTAAAGGTTCTAGTGTCACCTTTCAGCCTAAGAGATAAGCATAGAAGTTCATTAAACCTTGATGGATAATCCATTTCTAGAAGGATTTTATCTGGAAGAAGAGAATCCAATGTTAATGTAGGTTGCAACATGGTTACACGATACCCTGAACTTGGTGCACCATTTTCTAAATATTCTTCTAAACTTGGTATGTACCCATTAGCAAGCCACTCTGCTTCTTTTGTAAGGGCTTTGAGATAGTGTTCCCACTGTACAAACAAACAACAAGCTCATTTATGTTGAGTGATGTTTTTTTTTATGTAAAACTATATATATATATATATATATATATATATATATATATATATATATATATATATGAGTTAAAATATAAAAAGTAAAAATAAAAAGAAATTTTAAAGTTCAAAATCAAAACCTAAAATAATTTATACAAATTTTCAAAACTTACAGTCAATTTTTAATTTTCTTAGAAAATAATTTATTATATCCCTCTATATAAGAAGTGTCCTTTTTAAAATAAATCCAAAAGAGAAAAATAGAAGCCTCTTATAAAGTTGCGATATCCTTATAATGTGAGTTCTAATTAGAACAACATACAAGGAAAGTGAGAAAGGGTAGCATTTGCTCAAACAACCAATTAAACCAGCAAATATTTCTACGCTACTAGCTATAATTAGTGAATCGATGTTGACATACTTTTTGGTTTTGGGGATTAGAGTCAAACATACAAATCTTATAGATATTTAGTAAGAGAAAATAAAATTGAATCAACAAGAATCATTTAGTTCTATAGATTATGGATGGTATGGGGATGAAGTAAGTAATATAAATTTTGAAATGAGTAATAGATTTGAATTCATACAACTTCGCGTGAATAAGGGAGCATGTCTCGTCCTTGAGTCTTCTTTGTTGCTTGTGCACTTTCATTTATTGCCATATAAAATGCTTTATATGCAATTTTAATATTTTTGGGAAGACTATTTGGAAGAGAAGAATCCCACCTAAGATACAAACATGCTAAAACATTAGATTAGTGTTTATTAGTGGCATGCACTTTAGTGCACGTATATATTGTAAATAACAAGGTAACAACTTTGATAGAGAACTTTAATTTAATATTTATCAAGTATATGGAAATACTTTAATTAAATATAATAATGACTTCTTAGGTTCAACCACTTATTATTTTATTGTTTCAAATAATATAAATATTGTGTGAATAATAAGCCTCTCCCTATACAATACTTACTTCTTAACAGCTTCATTAAAGAGTTTAATCTCTTCAATAGTTCCATAAGTATCATAGATATCATCCACAATGGTTGCAAGAGCACAAAGCTTTGCAAAATCATGTCTATAGGCAGAATACTTAGCATCTATACAATATGCACATGCCAACGCAAAATATTCTACATGACGATGACAAGCAAAATCCACTTTGTCTAAATCTGAATCCTTCCACCATCTAAACACAACATGAACACAATTTTTAATTTCCTATAAAAACCAAATCACAAAATACTGAAAAAATAAAAAAATATTAATAAACATTGAAGTTCTTACCGAAACATTGTATGAGGGAGCTTGGCAAGGAAACAACTTTAAAGACTTAAAAATGTAACTTACTGTAATATTGATTGAAGCTCTTGCCGATGGACTGACTGCTTTATTCTTGTCACGAACCCTATTTATCCATAAAAAATTTAACTAGGAAAAATAATGTTTGTTTTTTGCAAATGAAATGAAATTGAAATGAAAATGGAAATTTTAACAGGAATAAGATGATAATGTGAAAGAAATTCAAATACAAAGAAATGATTTATATTATTTTCTATAAGTGCGATTAAATGATCGGTAATATTTTTATTATTCGGGATTGTCATTGCTAATGAGAAATTAAGTGCAAGTGAAAACAGGAACAAGTGAACACAGATGAAGGCAAGAACAAGGTTCAGGTAGAGTTGTCTTAGCTCATGGACTTCGCTAGAATAAATGGAATCTCACACACCACTTTAGAATACTTATGCATGCATTTGATATATAATTGGAGTTTGTGATAGAATTAGACTTGAATTACATTAGTGATTGTGAAATATTATGATTTATTGTTTAAAGAGATGTAATTTGTTAATGATTTAAAAATGAATATCGACCCTATGTTTATATGTTATTTTTATGCAGATAAGTGTGATTTAGTGAGCTATATATTTATTTGTTTACTTATAGATGTATTATATGTATTATACATATATATGAGTGCGAATAATGATTTGATCATATACATGTACATACGTATGTAATTATAATATATATCTAATTATCATGAGATTTAAATTACCTTACTTCATGAATTTTGTTAATACCTATATATAATCATTTGAGATTATATGTGTGTGTGTGTGAGTTTGAATAACAATTCGATCATATACCTATGAATACATATGTAATTATTGTTTATGTAAATATATTTGTGAAATTAAATTATTTTGTCATGGAAAGTGATTTATTAAAGAACATGTTTAACGAGTTTTATATATATTTGTCAATACAAAAATATATACTTTCTTGGGTTAGTGGCAGAATCATTAATACATTGAGTTAGGAAATGCTAAGGAAGTCGACATAATTAAAATTGACTTGGCATAGAATTGAATGTCACAAAGACATCGAAGACCATTTGAAAGGGGGAGTTGATAAGAATATCGACCGTGCAACTTATATATATATATATATATATATATTAGGGTGGCAGACTTATTTTATAGTAAATCACATTGCATAGTGGGATTCGGTGCTATAACTGACAAACCCACAGAGAATACTAATTGGCAAAGGAGTGGGGGTCTATTGTAAACATCGATTACCCCACCTAACCTTATTTGTAGTAGAAGCAAGTCGACAAGTGTATCGACTCTGCAAAATACTAGTATTGTTTATAATTACAAGGAACTCATTGATCTTGAATGGGAGACAAATTTGGTATTCATAGTGTTTGAATATATTACGATTTTGTCCTACAAATAAACACACCTACATGGTGCTTTCACATTTACCATATAACATGGAATGGTCAACAAGTAACATGGGTTGCCAGCCCACATAAATCCACCGATATTAAAGAACTTAATTGGCTTGAGAAGTTTGGTGTCAACAATAGGGATAATGAATATCATTTCATGGAGAACACATAAGTGTTTGAAACCATCTAGAACTGTGATGTTGTAGTTAAACATTGTGTGGTGTCACTTTGCCACTAAGAGAGATAGCCCAAAAATAGGAAAGAAGGTAGATGAAAACACTATATATAGACCATCGAATTGGAAGACAAGGGGGAACATATACAACAAATGATTAGAAAATAGAATGTAAAAGAGAAAAGGCATTGGAGATTTAGGGGTATTATGATCAGACGTAAAAGATTGCTTATGATCATCTCAGATTTAGCGTCCAATTTCAGAGAATATAGAATAGAGAAAGAACTAAAGAATAGAGAATGGGAATATAGAGTAGTAAGTAGAGAAGAGAGAGCTCATGAGATAGAATAGCGCAGAGGAGAAAATCATTGGAATTTGGACGTATTGCAGACAGTTTTAAGTTATCAGTGATCATAATAGACTTGGATCATATTCTAGAGGTAGGATCTATTCTAGCATGTTTTGTTGTAGAGATCTAAAAGATAAAAGAATGTTCTATTTTGTTCAGATTTATATAATATTCTAATGAAGGAATTAGAATCATGATTTAAATTACATTAAAATAAGTTCATGTAAATAAAGAAGAAATAATGAAATATTTTCTTAAGGTTTGTTGATAAACATAGTGTAACTCATAGAAATTAGATCACAAAATCCTCTAGAAATAGAGCAAGGGAATAGAGAGAGTTTGTGCTTTAAAAACTTTGAATTTTAACCACAAAGAAGATGGAATATTAGGATAATGAAATATTAGATATTCAAGCTTATTTTGATCTTGTGAAGAAAAGAGTTACACTCCCAAATTTGATCCTTGCATTAGAAGTTAAGATGATTTTTTCTAGTATCTCATTTGAAAAGCCATATAGGTAGGTGCATTATGAATTTTCATCATGTTAAATGCTATTATGGAAAATTAGTAAAATCAGTTAGTTGAATTCATAAATCATGAAAAACAACATATTAGTATCAAACTAAATATTTTATTCGAGAAAAGAGGTAGACAAACCAAAACACATGGAAAGATAGAGAACTTAGACGATATAAACGTGGCAATTTGAAACCATAAGAAATGTTGGGAAAAATGGTGTCTCAACCTTGCATTTATGTGAGGTTACTATTTATAGTAAGTTATCATTTGAGCACAAAATGGTACGAAATTCTCCTTGAAGCTTCTGGTTGGTTAGATAAGCATTTCGGTAAAGTTTCATCGCAAGATCATAGCCGGTTTTGAAGATATTAAAATTTCCATTTTGGAGGGGTGCGATAAAGTGTTTAAACTTAATTTTGAGGGCTTTAGAGGCTTTGAAATGTCCTAAAAAGTGGGCATAACTAGTGTAGTAGGTTACAAGGTGATAGAGCACTTCACGAGCTTTTCGGTGCTTCAAACGGTTCATCAATCGGACACTCGGTTCTCAAGTTATGGCCTCCGGAAGTTTGAACTCCTCAAATAGGAAAAATAATTTTATATTGGACACATAAATGAGCTGTAAAAGGGAGGAGCATGTGTCATAGGGCGTCTAGAAGGGAGATAAGGTCGGCTACACCTCATTGGGTGGTTTTAGCGTCTAGAAGGGAGATAAGGTGCGTGAGATAGAGGTTGTATGTAAGAGTCTTATGGCTATTGAGTTGCCTCTAAATCTTTGATTAGTGGTACTCCTGTGAAGAGCTTGTGCTGTAAGTATATTGTAATCTGTTTTGATTGCTAAATAAAATATTAAGCTACTTTTGGAGTGTGGGGTTTTTCTCCTGAAAGGGTTTTCCCCATGTAAATCACTGTGTTGTGGTATGAATGTTATTATGTCTATTTCTATTTTCTGTAACTGTTATAACAATCTGAAAAAGTTTTGCATTATCCTCCTCTCAAGGTTAGTGTAGGAAGTTGTTTTCGTTACTTAACTTCCTTACAAGAAATAGCATGCAGGTTAATGATTGCGCTATTTAAATGTTTTGATAATTGAATAAAATAATATGTACTCATTGTCTATTCAATTTTTATGTAAAGATACATACATGTGTTACACCTTCTTATATTTAATTCTTGTCTTTGATTTACTTGAAAGATAGAAGCGAAAGATTGTTTTCTTTTCAGATATATATTTGTTTATCCATGAAAGATTTCTTCTTGTTAGATAGGATTGGTTGTAACAAAATATTGATTCTTTCTATTTCTATCCAACAAAATATTTTCTTTAACATTGTATTTTTATCATGCAAGAAATAGGAAGCTAGAATTGAAAAATGAAAGTTTGTCTTCTGTATATATTTATTCTAGATTCATATGAACAAAGCTAGATAGGCTTGTGTTTTTGGGTTATAGAGAGAGAGTTTGCTTTTTCCAAACTATATTTTATTGCTATGCATGGTATTATACTCGGCCTAGTAATTGAATAACCATTGAAATAGATGGATTCATTTATTTATCCACTCTACCATATCCTTGATTGAACTTGCTTGTCTATTTATGGAATTAGAAAATTGAAAATGCATGTATCATTCTAGGTATGCACCAAATTCCATCTTGTCTATCAAATTCTTTTGCTTAGAAATTCATGCAGGGTTGAGTATTCTTCATTGACCAAGAATTCCAGGGAAGTGTAAACTTCAAGGTTGGGCAGAAAAAGGACCTGAATCTTGTTCTCATCTTCATTCTAAAGAATGCATTGAAGATAGATTGGATTGTAGATCAAAGGACACATCTCATCCTTTACTTTGTATTCTTTTGTTATTTAACTTAAGGCATTTTGAAAAGCCTAAGTGTTTTATGATTGAGATACTACTTATATTGATTTATTGAATGAAGAATTATTATCTTTTATAAAAATTTCATTTTTATTTATGATATAAATGGAATGAACAAATGAAGCCATGGAAGAAAAACTGGAATGAAATAGACATTAAGGAATTATGAGTTTATTTAAGAATAAAAAGTATTTTGTTTTATTATTAAGGTTAGAACCATTTACGTCTTTACAATTCCACCCAATCTCTGATCCCCATAGTGGGCCCTTGACAAGTCTCTTATTGGTGGATCACCACAAAAAAAAACTTTGATTTCTTCCTTTGGATAGTTTACCAAAACCCCAAGATACCCTAAAATATGTCTTCACCAAGACTTTTCTAAAGCTATATTGAACTCGAGAACATAACTTTGGTTGCCTGTTGTGGGAGACATACCGAAACTACAAGTTATACCGATATGTCATTTGTTGCTTAGATAATTGGTGCAGGAGCACCTACCTATGAAGGAATGGTGTAGGAGCACCTAGCTATGAAGGTATGAGCCAGGAGCATAATGATTTTCTATTATTTATAAGTTGTGTAGGGGAAAAAGTGAGAGTAAGTATGGAAACCCTAATCCCACTCTCATACACAATCATGGAATATGAAAGAGCCTAGGGGGGTAATGCATGCCAGCTACTTCTTATGAGAAAGAGAGAGCTGTGGATTATCTTTTAGGTTTTATATTCATTTGCGGTAAATGAGAGAGAGGAATGATGCAAAAATGAAATCTAACCTAGAAAGCAAGCTAGCAAGCAAATCCTAATCTGAGAAAGAAGATCAAAGAAAAATTGATACACTATTGAATAGTACAGATCATAAGGAAAAATTAGAAGTGCACCTATGTCTAAAATTTGAGCATAAATTTCTGGGACCAAGGTGCCACACCGCAATCCTGATTCTGCAATTCTGGAGCTACAACTGACATGAGGGATTTTGTGATCTAAAAGGTGTTGTTCTGTCAAGTCCTACTGATAGAGGGTAGGACCAGGGTACCACACCCCTATCATGGGGAAGACTAGGGCACCACTCCCCTTTCCTTGATAGATTTATGCACTTTTGAGGTTTCTGGGTGGTTTAGATGCCTGTTCCAGATCTGCAACTGCTTCCAGATTCTTGTTTCTGTACCTGTAACTAAAAATGGAAGGTTTGGGGTGGATATATAGGGGTTTTCCTTAGTCAAAACTCCATGTTGGTGATTTCTACCTCCACAAATAGCTGATAATGTACTGAAAATGTGTGTGCAAGAACCTTGTGTATATGCAAGATCCTAAGAATGAAAGTAAACAACCTAGAGCAACCCTAAAGAGTAAACCCTAATTGCTTATAATTGACAAAGTAAATGATCTAAATCCATAATGAAAAGTGATCTAAATCATGAATATGAATCAAAATGAAGCTTATGCAAAGACATGAAAATAACACAAAACCATACCCAACCCTAAGGGCTTTGTATAAGCCAATCATCACTTGGTGATCTCCTATTGTTCTTCTACATCTTCAAAAGCCCCCAATTAATAAAATGATGCTTCATGAATGTTTGATGGATGAAAGATGAATGTTGTTGAAGAATTCAAAGATCTACTCTTTCATTGCAAAGAAGGCTCCAATACTCCAAAAACTTGCTCTTAGATTCTTAGAAGAAGACCCCTTCAAATGAAGAAAGAGACCTCTTAAGTATGAAACCCTAGAACTTAATTTCATTTTTAGGCCGACCTAGGATTTGAATTTCCCATTGATATTTTGGGGTTAAGCATTATCATATCATAGGATTGTGCTCCCAAAATTTCGAGGAAAAAGTTGCAGAACATGTGTATTCCCACCATAGTCTAACCAACTTTTCACCAATTTTTTTGGGCCATTAGATATGATGGCATTAGAGCACATCCTAAAGTTACAACTGATTTCAAAATGTTTTGATAAGTGAAATCGGGCCTAAAAGGCCAAAATAAGATATAATTAGGGTTTATGATAAAATGATTCATTGGAGGAATAAGATGAAAAGGGGCACACTTAGGGTAAAGGGCCCAACTTTGTAATATGTAAAGTGATGAGGCATGACCTTAGATTTAATTAAATTAATTAATTAAATGCTTAAAGTGGAATGAGATATGCAAGATGCAAGACACAAGTGCTAAGGTAGGTGCTAACCTAAATGTGAAATTGTACCACCCTAGAAAGGGTGTACAATTTATGACAATACATTTAGCCCCCACTTTAGTGGTCATATGACACTAGGTGCATATGCAAGATAAAGTACACATCATTTGAAAAAAAAAAATATCCATAAGTTGTCGAACGAAGCCCCCAGCGGTATCTGCAATACACAATTAGGAACCACACCCTACAAAACCATACGTTAGATCACAAAATCAGCTAATTCTTACTAAGGAAGGTGATTAAATTCATGAGTAGCTATATGTCGACTTGCTTATTTGTGAGGTGAAATAGGGTATCATGTTTTCCATAGCGAATTGTGATAAAGATTGTGATGAAGCAAGTTCACAATAAGGCTTGATTACTCATCCAATCACATTATGGAACTAACAGGAAGCGAGAGGGTGGACTCTTGATTCCAATGCCACCGATGGTGCGAGAATCAGAGCTTCCTAGCTCAAGATATGATAGATTGAAAAAAGTACAAAATTTAGGGTTTTAACTTAAAAACATAAAGTGTACCCCCCACAATTTTTAATCACATACTTACTACATAAGTATTATCTGACTATGGGTAGGCTTCCCATCATGGTTTTTCCCCTTTACCAGGTTTTCCATGTACAAATCTTGGTGTCATGTGGATGGTATTTATTCTCTAATTGTTGCTTGTGCTTAATTGATATATCTACTATTTTGGTAATTGGTTTATGCATTCCGGTATTGATCTTTTGGGTTCTGGTATTGAATTTTTAATTGCTTAAGGTTCCGATAATCTGGTGACATTTGATTCACCCCCCTCTCTCATTTGTCTTCTCATTATTTATATTTTGTTTATAATTACACACACACACGCACACACACACACACACACACACACACACACACACACACACACAAACACACACACACACACACACACACACACACACACACACACACACACACACACACACACACACACACACACACACACACACACACACACACACACACACACACACACACACATCAGACCAACTAATAGGAAAATTACAAAAAAATCCTTAAGGAGAGAATAATATTAAACTTATCGAATCCAAAATTTCAAATGCACAGATTCACCCAAAATATGTTCTAAACCCCCAAATTTTTTGAAATCGAACAATTTCTTTAAAATTTTCTCATCACAATAAATCAAACAAGTAGATTCTTGTTCAAATCAAAAGGAAATTTTACATGCAGGAGAAGAATGAAAACCCAAAATCTATTTTCGCTATCCGGAAAACAAATTTAGAAGCAATACTCAGATAGCACTAATCCAGAGAGCTCAAATCTAGAAAATTCAGCCACGAACTTCCAATTCACATTCCTCTTTTCTTATTTTAAATTTCTTCTTTTTCAACCATAGATTTCTCAAAATCCTTTTCAAAATCCTTTTCCAAAATATCATGCACACACAAAAAACTTCACAGAAAGAGCCTCCCTATTTTCCCCCAAAAAGAAGAATTAAAACATTTCCCAAACGTAACTCGCCGAATGCATGCGAGAACTCCCATTTAATATTATTAAATAACATATTTATTTTCTTTTTGTAACTCCCAACGCATGCTAATTTTAAATTTAAAAATAATTAGTTATTAGTTACTCTTTTTTAAAATTAATTTTCCATTATCATAAAATCCATGATTTAATATTTAATTCCCTTTTTAATAAATTATTTTCTAAATGGAAGTTTACATTAAATCACTTGACTAATGTAATTAACAAAATATATTAATGCACAATCTTTCAATTATATTAATTAGTTAATCATTAATATTTGATTCTATTAATATTAAATAAATATTAAACTATACACAAGGGTAGCAACTGGGACAAGCCAAACACGAAGGACCAAAATGAAAACTACTAACATGAGGGAATAAAAATACACAATAGTAATAACAACCACAAGGATACTTGACAAAGATCTCATTCTGTAGGAATGATGACACGTCAAAAGTGTTAGCAATTGATAGTGATCTAGCAAGGGTTAATGGCATCATGAGTTTTCATTGATGGCAACTCATCATCTCAGGGTAAATGGTTTCAAAGTTTGGTTAACTGACATGCATTGCACTTAACTAGTATTAGTATTCACATTGCTTTAAACCGGCACTGACACCGACATTCACTTTATCCTGGCTAAGTCTTCATCCCGGTAACATGTCCTAATCCCAGTAACGTGTATATTGAACCCGATAATGGATAGCACCCTACTAAGGATATCTTTTGGTCCTGATTAGTCTTCATGGATTTTGGTGGTAACGTGTGATCTATGACATGGTCATTGGACTTATGTTTAATTTTCATTATGTTCCAGAAATTGAATTATTTATATCTCTTGTTGAAACTGACATGGTTAAGTTAGAAAGATATTTAATAATATCACCTCAGTGATAGATCAGATGTATGATGATATGATTGGATTGAATGTGAACTTTTTGATTGTGAATATTTTAGTGAGTTTGGTATGCATTTTGGTCAACGATTGGAAGCGACTATGTGCAGTTTCACAAGCATAGCATAATCGGTAGCATAACATAGTAACAGAGAACTAAAATATAGAGAAGGTTATTAGAGCATTCACTGGAACTTATCTAGCATGGTAAGATGCTATTTATAAGTTCATTTTCATTTGTAAACACTTGTAAATGTTCTGTAAGTCAGTGAGACTTCCTATTTTGTGTTTGAGCAATAAGCTCTAGGTGGTTGGCCTTTCTGTATGTTCAGACCCTCTTATGTAATATTTGTATACCTTGATCAAGTTATATATATTGTGGGTATCATCCCAGATAGCTCTAAAAATTGATTACATGAAATTTTCAATTTTTGAGCTCAAAACATTGATTTTTTAGGTTTTACTTGTATCCTTTATGAACGATCCAAGGTCTAGGGTTTAGGGTTTATCAAAACTTCTTACATTTTGTGAAGAAAACCATAGAAATGATGTATTATGTTGTTACCTTTTTCCTCCCACTTAAAGTTGTGGGTACCCTTTCCATGAGCGGGGCCATCTTATTTCCTAAGCATTAAGTGATGATCAACCAGTTTGTTAAATAATAATTTCCTTTAGTCATGCGCACAACATTCCTATCACCGGTCTCCTTTTAACATACTTATGCTTGCACTTGTATTTTCCTAAGTTCAAAGAATCCTATGTGCCCCGACCATTTTCTAAAGACATAATGGACCCAATGGCTAGTGCTTGCCCATGATCAAAGATGTGAGGATTTGAATGACTGCAGCATCGCGAGATTGTGCCTCGTGTTATCAGTGGAAACCGGAAGGGTTAGCAGTGTAGCTAGTTGAAAGAATTGTGATACCAGTTCGCAGGCAGTAAAGGTCGATCTACTAACACTCGCATCAATTTGATGTGCTCAGAGTGAATGGAGATGTTTTATCCTAAGGTAAAAGGTGCTCGACTTTTAAGTCTTGGAAGAGTTAACTAGTGGTTTGCATGCGGTAAAGATTGAATTGATCAGATGACTCTCATATTCTTGCGATGGAAGTTGTAGGTAGATTATGGACCATGACATCATGAGATGATGCCATGTTTCCTAGGCCAACCAGGAAGACCTATAGAGAGGTTGCTAATAGAGTTTAGTCAATGGATGATATGGCATTGTTCAATCAAGATTTTATGGGTCCACAGATACAAATGGAAATTCAAAGTGCTAAGTCAAAAAGAAATGACTGTTGGATTTGCCAAGTTGGATGAGATCTACGGCTGAGTTTCAAATGAGAAGTTAGGAGGGATTTTGGAGGCACCGATCATAGCTCATGGGAAAAGGCAGAATGATTGGGATTTAGACTTGTCTATTCAAAATTGATTAGGCAATAAAAGATGATAGCCTTGAGATGTGAAAGGATTTAGATAAGTTTCCAGTTCAAGTGTGATGGATCATGAGTTCTCTAATGAATTCAGAGATTTGTTTGTTGGTAGAGATCTTAAAGAAAAAGAATGTACACTTGAGAAAGGAATAAGATTAGGATAAAATCACTCACATTAGATGGACCTTGATAGAAGAATGGAGTAGATGTGATATGCATGAATTATGGTGTCCATAGCTGGTAGAGTAAATAGAGAGCACCAGAGTGATGATGTTTCAAGAAAATGCACTACTTGATGAAGTATTGTTCAACTATAAATACAGCAAGGTGGTGATCAAATTGGTAGAAGAGTATGAAGCCTTTTCATTTTCTAAATGCAGTTTTTCCTTTTGCAGAGGAAATGATGTTTGAGCAATCTTGTAGATGGAGTTGCAATATACTTTATGATACCAGATGGATTTTTTCTCTCATGTGTGAGTATGTCTATTGTCATAGGGGATATGAAAGTGGGGATGATTTCTAGAGGGGGAGTGAAAGCCTTTTCTTATGAAGAAAGGCCACACATGGCACAACCTTTGTGTCTACTCAGTAACTGGGTGGTAGGGGTTCTGAGAGAGAGCCCACAAAGGAATGAAAAAGGAACATGTCTGGGTAGGGAGTGGCAGAAATCCATCCATGTAGCTACATGGAAGCTACGACCCCTATCCAACATATTATGTTTACCCTCTAACTCCCCCTCCCACTACCTTTGATCTTGGGCATGAAGGTTGAAGCTCTTCCTCTAGTTTAGGGGCGACTTTACCTCTTATCAGGATCCTATTTCCTTTCTAAGAAAGGGAAATGCTCTATAGGATAAAATGTAATATCTCACTCTCCATCCGAAGATGTCAAGGTGATAACGACATAGCTCAATGGTTTTACTCCTACTGATTTTTGGTTAAAGAATGATTATTCACATGTGCTAGTGCATGGACATGTGAACATTTTTGAAACAAAATTTTATACGACCTTTTAGGGATAATTATCAAAGAATGAATCTGCTGTTAACAAGTGTCTTTTGGACTGAATCTTGTTGCTCCCTTGTTTTGTATAAAAGTGAATTCAAGGCATTAGTTAGGGTCTAAACTTTCTAAGAAAGATCTCTGTAAAATAGACCTCTTTTGTAAGGTTAGGTTCTAGGTAGTTCTAGAGAGTCGTAGGAAATAACAGGGACTGCAATGTTATTTTGCAGAGCAAAAAAGTAATAGAACAGTTGCAGGTTCCCTTTTTCAAGTGGGTTATTCTTTATTTGAATTTGTTGGCTATCATTTGATAAAAGATAGCTCATGATATTAATGCAAATATATTTTCCTAATCTTTACTCTCATGTGTGCGATTTTATCTTCTTTTAAGCAAATGGGATCAAGGGTTTCGTTTGTTTGTTGCATTGTTACGATGTATGTATTCTTCCATTCAATGCTTTAGTCCAAGGGGTTAATTAAAATTATTGAATGAGATTACAGAGAAAATAAGGCTTTCCATAAGATTTGATAAGAAGTTCAGATGAACGATTATAAGCAGAGCAATATTTTAAGGTAGTATTGTTTTAGGCTACACTAGCTATTAGACAAAATTTTATCAAATTTTTAGTAAAACTTTCCATAGACTCTATAACCCAAATGAATAAGGCACTGGTATTCACTAGAAAATTTCATTAGGTTTTCATCTTCTGGTTTATCTACTTTATGATTTCTCAAAACAAATCTTATAAATATTAGAATATCATTTGCTAAGTTTTATGTATTTTCTGAAAGTCATCCCACCCTCTCTCGTACTCTAGCTTAAGGTTGAGGATCACTGAAGGATTTTCCATCCTTGAGCATTCTCCCTTTTTGTCAAGTCTTATTATGAGATAATCTACTTTGTTTTAGTAAGTTCTTGAGTATGATTGTAGAGAGCGGGAGATCTTACTGAAGGGATCACCCTCCCTGGTTCTGCAAAGCCTAAAATGTAGAAGGACTTTATGTCCTTATTATTGTTGGTCCAAGGTTGATAGATATTGATAGTTGGAGGTGACTCTCCATAGATATTTGGAGGAAATAAGCTTGGTCTCTACCCTGTAGTAGTGTAAACCCGTCGTCCATTTTGGGAACCAACAAGCCCCACCATGGTTTTTCTCTTTGCAGGGTTTTCCATGTATAATTCTTAGTGTTATGGTGTTTCATATCTTTGTGTTATTTGGTGTATGCATTCTAATTTTATTTACTATCAACTAGTTAACAAAGAATAAGTTCAAAAATAACTTTACCGGTAGAACACTAATTCAACTCCCCTCTCAGTGTTCTTGGATTCCAACAACTGGTATCAGAGCTTAGTTCCTTGGAAGAAGTTTAACCACTTAAGGAAGATCTTGAATTTGGAATCAATGGAAACTGCTCTATAATAGAAAATGACACTTGCTCTTGAGGATCTTGATAATAAGAAGATGGTGAATAGTAAACTAAAAAGTGAACTAAAGCAAGCTAGAGGACACATCATTTGACTACAAGGAAAGCTTTCATCTGTCAAGACTAAGAGGGAGGAACTTTGTGATCAATTGTAAAATTAGAACAATGATAAGGAAGATGCTATGAAGGATCATTGTCAGAAGCTTACTAAGGAGAACACTACCTTGAAGAATGAGATGAAATCCCTAACCATGAGAATATGCAAGGAGATTGAAGATAGAAAGAAAAATGAAGAAAACCTAACTCACATATTGAAGGATAGATCTGAGGAATGCAACAAATTGACTCAAGCAAATGATATGATAAAAATTGAATTGGTCCAATCCCAGAATAATGATCAGGAACTTGAAAGACAAATTATATTCATGAGAGATGATTTGGTCACTGCAAATGATTACAAGGATAAATTTCTAGCCAGCTCTGTGAAACTTGATGAAATTTTGAAGATTCAGAGAAATGCTAATGACAAAAGAGGTCTTGGTTATGAAGAAGGAGAAAGATCTCGTACTACACAAAGATATCAATCAACCAAACAAAACTAGAATTATGTCAACCAAAACAATAAATCATTGGTAGGGCATCCTAATGCTCACAAGTTCAATGGTAGATTCTTTATTTGCAAAAATATGGTCATATGACTAGTCAATAAAGTAATAGGAATAATCAAAACATTGCATTATTCACCGGTCTTGGAAATGTAATATGTCATGCATGTAGTAGATTTGGGCATATGGCTAACCAATCTAGATCAAAAGGAAATCAAGAAAATCAAGGGGTTAACAAGGAAATTTAGAAAAAACAATATTGTTTGTTATGCATGCAACAAAATTGGGCACATTGCTAAATATTGTTGTAGTAAGAATCCACTGGCAACTAATGAAAACACTGATGAGAAGGGCAAGGCAAAAGTGGAAGACATCTAAAAATAACATGATATGAGATGGGTGAGAATATCTAATACACCGACGATAGAATAACCGGTAGAGTCATTAGGCCCTACAATGGTAGCAGATTTAACTAGCAACTAAGGCACTTCGCCTTAGGGGTAGGAAAATCATTGAAGACCATGCAAATACCCTAGATTAGGTCTATAGTCAGAAGATTTTGATTGCAGATGGATACTAAGGAGATTTCAATGGTTTACCAAAATCTACTTACAAATCATGTGAACCAATCAAGCCTAACCAATAGCATTTATGACAATGAAAATTAGGGTTAATGGTGTTAATTTATTTTCTTCACACAATGATCGAGTATTAAAGTGAGCGAATTTCAAAATAATTTCAAAGTTCTAGAGTGATTTCAGTGAGCACTTTCTTTCAAGCAATCTGATCTCCAAATAGCATTTTTGAGGTATTTTCATGTTTGTAGAAACCCTAGCTTTTGTGTTTGGTTGCAATGGATTCATCTTCATCTAGCATTGATACTCCCTTTGTGGTTGAGATCAAGAACCACCCTCATCCCATTTTCAAGAAGCATCTATACAAATCCCCCTTGGACGAGCCGTTAGGTTCATTTTCATAAGTTTATCATGGAGTTCTTCACACTAAGGATATTAGGGCATACATCCACTGCAATATTGAAGAAACTAGCAGATATGAGTTGTCTTGCATTTTCATTGAAAACCTAATCTCCAACAACCAGCTAAAACCAAAATGTGTACATCAATAGAGGAAGGGTTTTACACACTTCATGGATTTCCTGACTTTTGATGAGGCAGAATGGGTACGCTATGTTTTGAGCTACATTCATAGAGAATTCATCTGGTTGGACCATCCTTACAAGATTACTAAGGAAGTTATCAAGAAAGTCACATGTCTTCACAAAATCAAAGGTGTTCCCGGCACTAGATGTAAGTTATCTAACACTGAACTGAATAAACTTATCGGTGCAACTTTCGATGGAATGTCTATGAGGGTAGATAATGTTAAAGATATAGATGTTAAGTTTGCAACAATGGTTATTGGTTACAAGGTTTACTAGTCAAACCGGTTAAACTCTATCTCCAGTAATAATATTTTGGTGGCATATCAGATGGTAAAGGGGGATGCCCATTATGATCTATGTAGTGTAATGCTAAAAGAGCTCATGACTAACCTCCTCAAGATCAAGCAAGACAAAAAGAATATCTTCTGGTATGGCTACTTTATAATTTGTCTAGTATTTTAGTTTTTGGGAACTATTCCTAGTTTTGGTAAGACACAGTGGGATTTTGACCATCTGGTAGCTACCTAGATTGTTCAAAATTTGGATAGGAAAGGGGATAAGGATAACTAAGCCAATCTATGGGCATTTCTCAAAACATTTCAGGAGGAAATGAATAATAGGTCTTAGATTCCTGAATCTGAAGTTGAAAAATACAAGGACACAATTTTCTTTATGGTAGATAAAGATGAATGTATGATGGAGGTAGTACAACCTAGAACAATTTGGATAATGTCTATGGGATATGCACAACACCTTTTGCAGGCACTGATAGATGAAAAGTTATAGAAATTTGTCACTGGTAAGGAGAAAGGACTTAAGGTTCATTAGGAATAGGTAGCTCTGAAAATCCAAAAGAAATTGACCCGACTAGTAGAAGAGACATTAATAAGTGAAGCTACCGATAGATCTAAGGTTGAGCAACATGTTAAAATTTTGGAAGAAGAGAGGAAGAAAGAGTTAAAGTAGAAGAGGAAAGAGGAAAGGGAAGCCCAGAAAGAAGCCTAGGCTACATCCAATGTGGTCCTGGTTACATCACAAACTTCCAAATAATCGGAAGTTAAGCCTTCTTGTGAGACATTGATAGAGCCACCCAAGAAGAAATCTAAGGCGACCCAACAATACATGACTATTTCTTCCGAAACAAAATCAGATACAGAGATAAAGGAGGTTCCTAGGAAGAAAGGAGTTTTTTCTAGAGTGGTGAGGGAGAAGAAAGAAGATCAAAATACTAAACCTATTAAGGAGACTCCTCGGAGGCCAAAGATTATTATTGTACATAAGAGAAAGCCCAAATCTGATGAGCAAGCCAAACCTAATCCTAAAAGGAAAACCAGTAAGAAGAAAATGAATGCTTAGGATTTGATTTAATAGATAGTTAATGATGTTAATCTAGATAATATTTCTTCATTCTTTGACAATTTTGATGAGGAGGACAAGAAACAAATAGAAGAGGTCATTCTCTTATATCTTGATTCATTTAGTAGGGTGTTGATAGAATTGGAGAAATTTTTGCCTAAGGAGTTATATGATAGATTATATGTTAGAAAGATACATGCTTAGTATTTGGATAGGCAGATTAAGGAGACCAAATTGGTCAACCTTGTCCTTCAATAACTCCACCTGAAATGGATGATTAATCAATAAAACCCGATCCTCAGAATTCAATCCCAAGTACAAAATTAACAATCTCATGTTGGACAGACTTGAAGAAATTAGGAAGGAGACAATTGATATATGGGTAAGAGTTGTTTTGGGTCTTGGCTGTGAGTTAAATTCCAATTTTGTGCAATCACAAAATATTTAGTTGCCTAAGGATAAGCAACTGGTAGATAAACAAACTATAGATACTGAAAAACTGACAAGCACTCAACTGAATACCATTGTACCAATTACTGAGTCTCATTTTGAAATAGAGGACACCCCAATAGATAATGTATAGATAGAAGAGGATACATAGGCACATGTAAATAAGTTTATATGTACAGAGGATACTCAAGTTTTGGATGAGGTACCAAGTGGAAAAGCCACCAATGCACAAGAGATAGAGGATACAAAATTTATCTCACTAACTGATAAGGGTAAGGAGATTGTGGTGGATCTCTCCTTTGGCTTGGCAATTGACACTTATGCCATAGCTAAAGGAAATTTACAGCAAATTTCCACCATTTTTGACAAACCCTACCATTACATGTCACCAATAGAGAATATTTTAGCAGCAACAACTCTTCAGGCACATGCTACAAAGGAATTAACATAGGAAGAGTCAAAGGATAGAAAATTGATTGAGCACAATTTTGAGGTTTTGCATCAGTTGGTCTAGAATTTCATGCACAAGATGGTGCAATATCTTTGGGTAAATTAGAGGAAACCATTGATTTTATCCCTAAGCATTATGATTCTTTATTAAAGATCTCACTAACACAGGCTAAAGAATTTTTTGTAGCAGCTTGAAAGCTAACATTCTTGCACATAATTGAGATTGATAAGGTGAAACTTCAGACCTGCTTATAGTCATTGATGCAGCTTTGGCTGAAGGGCATAATATTTATAAAACTTGTCTAGATTTTGATAAGCTAACCATCTCCATAGACAAGAAACTATCAGACCATAGGAATAACTTAATTTAGATATCTAACTCCTACAACCTAGCAGTTAATCTGACAAATTCTTTAGATGGTCCAATTTTGATGGTTGTGGATCAAATTTTGAAATTGGAGAAGGAAAGGGACAAACTAATAAGGAGAGAAAATGAACTCTGGAATCTAATTGGTCCCAACTTGATAACTTGTTATTTCATAAAATAGAGTGTGTTTCTAATCTACAAAAGGAGGATCCCACTACTTCAGATGAGATAGAGTATCATGCTAGTATCTTGATCAATTTTATCTCTATTCTCAAATCTCTTAAAAATGGTTGGGATATTTACTTTTCACTTTTAAAGAACATGTATGTAGATATTTTGATGTGTGTATAGAACCAACTCATGTTCATAACCATACAAAATTTCCTTGTGGGCACCTTGCTTTGTCATTGATGTCAAAGGGGGAGGAGTAAGTGAAAAATGTATATATTTCTCAAAGGGAGCATCAGATGTATATAGTAGACACATGTACAAATCAAGAGGTTATGGATTCAGTGGTGATTTCAAGGATGATATCATTTTTCACACGAGTGTTGCCATAAATGCCAAAGGGGGAGATTGTTGGCAATTGACACTCACCCAACAAGGGTTAATGGCATCATGGGTTGTCATTGATGACAACTCATCATCTTAGGTAAATGGTTTCATTGTCTGGTTAACCAGCATGCATTGCACTTAACGAGTATTAGTATTCACATTGCTTTACATTGACACCAACACTAGCATTCACTTCATCTCGGCTAAGTCTTCATCCCGATAACATGTCTTGATACCAGTAACATGTATATAGAACCCAGTAATTGATAGGACTTGACTAATGATATCTTTTGGTCTCGATTATGTCTTCATGGATTTTGGTGGTAACGTGTGATGGCCGACATGGTCATTGGACTTATGTTTTATTTTCATTATGTTTCGATAGCCTACTTGTTAATATCTCTTATTGAAGATGACATGGTTAAGTTAGAAGGATATTTAAGAAGATCACCTCAATGATAAATCAAATGTATGCTGATATGATTTGATTGAATGTTAACTTTCTGATTGTGAATATTTCATTGAATTTTGATATGCATTTTGGTCAATGATTGGAAGCGACTGTGTGCAGTTTTGCTTGCACAACATAATTGATTGTAGAACAGAGTATTAGAGAACCAAAATATAGAGAAGGTTATCAGAGCATTCATCGGAACTTACCCAACATGGTGAGATTCTATTTATAGGTTCATTTTCATTTGTAAACACTTGTAAATGTTTTGTAGGTCAGTGAGACTTCCTATTTTGTGTTTGAGCAGTGAGCTTTGGGCAGTTGGCCTTTCTACATGTGCAAACCCTCTTATGTAATATTTGTATACCTTGATCAAGTATATAGATATTGTGGGCATAATCTCCACCGTGGTTTTTACCTTTGCAAGGTTTTTCATGTATAAATCTTGGTGTTATGGTGTTGTCTTTCTTTGTGTTATTTGGTGTATGCATTGTAATTTTATTTATTGTCAACCGGTTAATAAGGATTAAGTTCAAAACAAACTTTACCAGTAGAACACTGATTCACCCCCCTTCTCTCTCAGTGTTCTTAGATTCAACCAAAAAGGGCTTGGATGATAACTTTGATTTTCCACTTTACCATTGGGTAATAGAGCACACTTAGAACCGAAGATTCAGGTGGAGTCGATGTTCGGTACCTGTAGCTGCATAAACAAACTGTCACATAGGCACATGCAGCCATATAATATCATACTATGAAAAGGGAATGGAAGTGACGTAGCTTTCTCGTAAAGAGAAGTGCAACGCTTTTTCCTTTCACCCAAGCACATCAAGAATAAAGCACAATGTATAACTGAACAATTAAACATTGATAAATATAATGATGAAATCCTAACATCACATATATCATCTAACTATTATAGAATAAATAACAATATATGATCACATCAACATGTAAAACATCGATCCATTAATTATATACCATAAATAGCCACATAAACTGTAGCAAAGGTCATCCTGAGTCATACTAGTCTAAATTGGGTTTGATCAAGGGAGGGTCATTACATCATCTCTCTAGCATTCGAATTACTCTTGGAACTCACAAGGTTATGATAGTAAAAATAAGAACACGTTAGTCACAACACTTATATTAAGTAATTCTAAAATCCTCATTCCACAAGTATTCTTTCAAAATAGAAATTTTCTTTTGAATTCCTTATCAGAAAGTGGACATATCATAACATATCATTTATCATATAAGGTCCATAATTCATACACATGAAAGAGGAAAAGAGTTAATAGTACTGTAAAGCGGAAAATCGTGAGCGAACCCTAAGTGTTCCCCCCACCACTCCGAGGAGAGGGGAAGGAGGTCACTGGGGTTGACGGTTTTCACTTAGGGGAGACTTTACATTCAAAAGAGGGGTTGAAACCCACAAGATCCAATCCCACATAATGCAAGATTGGATTCTAAATGAGTTTCAAGGGTTAAGACAACAAGGCTACTGTCTTTTGTAAAGAATGTAGATAGAAGGATCAAGCTAGGAATGCATAGAAAGTGAGAAAGATTTGCTTATAAATAGAGATAGGAATATAGGATGAAGCTATGGACCTGGAATTAGCAGTAAAATGTCGAGATGGTGCTGTCCTACAAATTTGAGTGAAAGTTGACAGGACGATGGCGCCCGGTGTGCACACGGTCCTCCGAAAAATCCGCGAAACGAAGGGGGATCTGTTCGTCTCTGCACAAGGATTCCAGATCTTCAATTACAGCCGCGTACCTACAACCTTGTTGTAAGAATGTTTGTATTCTTACATGCGAAGGTGTAAATGTTGTTGTATGTTGTATGTTGTATGTGATCTCCTCTTCAATGGTTGAATCCTTGTCTTGAATGCAACACTTAGCCTTGAATGGAGACTTAGAATGATCAATTGCTTGAAGGAATGCTTGAATGCTTGAATTCTTGGATGTTTGAGTATCACTTCCACCATTTTCCCATCTTACCAAAATGGGAGATGAAATGTAGTTTATATACTTGCCAATTAGGGTTAAAAGACTGATTTTTCCAACCTTAGGCCGACCAGGAAAGATTATTTTCCAATTTGCAAACATAAAGACCCGAGGCCCAAAAGAGACCGGGCCCAAAATAGGGCCAGGGACTAGGGTGCTGGGGACCCTAGTCCTGAAGGACCAGGGCGCTAGACACCATGGTCCCACCTCCAGGGATAACAGGGTGCAAGGAGGATTAGGCCAGGGTGCTGAAAAATGTAGTTTTTGATGTCATGAACAAGTTTCGGGGTCTCCATTCAGGTTCAGTGTTGGGTCACCATCGTGAAGACCCAAATACGGTCGAAATTGCCAGTGTCACAATTTTAGGACGCTACATTTAGCCCCCACTTTAGCGAGAGTATAAGCGTACGCTCATACTTCCGGTAAAGTACAAGGAAACAACATTGAAAAACTTTCACCACGTCAAGGAGGCAAGATACACCAAGCCCCCAGTGGACTAAGGATCTTACGACTTTGATTGACAAAGTAAAAGGGAAAATCACGAGGGAGAACCATGACTATCAGTAGTAAGGTTCCCTCACTATGAGTCATGCAAGAGAAATACCAAAAATTTTCAAGGCAAAGCTAAGTTCACCAAGAAATTTTCAAGTATCCTGAAGGGATAGACGGGGTGTATGCCCCCCTACGTTAAAGCGATCACACACGCCTCAATGGGGGTGATTTCTTTAAGGTAGTGATACACGTAAGAAATGAGAAGGGAAAGGAGCACGCTATCGCAAAGATTTAGCCCCCAATTGTGAGATAAACCCAAGGATAATAGATGCAAAACACAAAGCATGAGGTGACTTTGCTTTCCTCGGGGCCAGTATGCTATATGATAATTCATGTATATCATATGTATGTATGCATAATTGTTCTTCATTCCCCAATCAAGGAAGGTCACCTAGAAGAAGGGAACACGTGTCTTTTGAGTCAACATGAGAGAGACCAAAAGAGATCTCAATGCTTTGCATCATCCTCAAGTAGACAACACTAAGGACAAAAAATAGAAGAATGAGAATAACACATAGAAGAAGTAACAAAAGAGAGGAGGAAAGAGTTTGCTATGCTAATGAAACTAGTCTAGCACATCATCTACCCCCCGATCTTGCTAATCAATATTTCAGGAAGGCAGGAAACACGCTAGAGGAGGAACATCCAACACAGCAGATGGAGCTATCACAAGATCCAAACAAGGGCTATGTTCATGTTCCAAGCCACGTTGTTCTTGTCTAGGAGCTAGGATAAGTGCTTTAGAAAATTCGTTAGATAAATGGTTATCAACATCAACATATTCATATTCACTATCAGAAGCAAGAGAAGTAACATTTTCATCATGAATAAAATTTTCATCTATATCATCATCAAGATTTATAAAAATAGGATCTTTAACTCGCACAGGATCAAGACCATCATGCATCTTATGTTTAGGAGATTTTGGAGAAAATGGAATAATGCTTGTTGAAGGTGTTTTTGGAGATTACAAAGTTTGAGAAGCAGCTGCCTAAGCTCTAAGACGACGCTTTCGTCGGTGTTCATGTGCAGAACGATTTCGTCTAGTCTTAGTAGGAAGTGGAGAAGATTGAGGAGGAGGAATTCATCCTTATCACTTGGGTGTTTAGGTTGTGGTCTCTTAGGCGGGATAATAGGAGAAGAGGAAGGTCTCTTCTCTTTATAAAAGGAAGGAGGAGGAACTGCTCCATATAAAGGAGGAATATTTGGTTTAGGAAGGAGACAAAGTCCATCATGACGAGGAGGTATAGGTCTGCTTTTAGAAAGTTTATTAGGCATAGACATAGTCACATCCATAGGAATGGGTTGGGAATATTCTTGAGGAAAGACATTAGTTTTATCTTTCCAAGGAAGAACTTCCTTCTCAAGAATGATAGGAATATCAAGTTTGGGTGTTCTAGGTTCACTTAGAGATAGGATCATATCTGTTTTCCACTTTTGATAAGATTTGAAAAGATGATCACTTCACGGTGGAAGGGATTGGAATTGTTTAGGCCAAAAATAATCAATAGGAACGCTAGAAGTTCTTTCAGCTGGTTTAAAGAGACTATGATTGACAGTAACAACTTCACCATTATGGGGAAATTTCAAACACTTATGAATAGGAGAAGCAATAGCTTTCATGGAAGATAGCCAAGGATAGCCTAGATTCACACGAAATTGTTCGGATGATGGAATAATAGCAAAGATCACATCAAGGGATTTGTTATGAACTTCAATAGGTAATGTAATAGAACCAATTGCAGGAGAAGAAAATGCATCAAATAATTTCACAACCACATTTGTTTTGTCATAGATCACTTGATTCAATTGCAAAGTAAAAAGAAATTCCTCAGTAATAACATTAACCATGCATGAAGGATCAATAAGCACTCCAAAACAAGGTGTATTCTTGACTTTTGCAACTATATATAAAGGACCATCAGGTGCCCTGATAGTTTCACTAGAATCAAATGTGATGGAAGGTTCTTTAGGGTTTTCTTGCTACTCTACAAAGTTAATCACATTCGGAGTCATAGACACAAGACCATCAGATGAGAAAGAGGAATCATTAGTCTCAATCACATTAGAGGTATGAGAAGGTAATGGATCAGTAAAGATCTTAAGATTTTGGTTAGGAGGAGCTACAGATGTGTTGCCTTTATCATTCACTCCTGAAACAGAGATAGTATTATTATCAATCAAATCTTGAATGTTACCCTTTAAAGCAAAACATTTTTCAGTATCATGCCCAGGTTGACGATGAAATTGACAAAAAGATTTGTTATCAAAATAGGGTGAATTAATCTTTGTAGGATCGATTTTCCTTATAGGAGGAAGAGTAAGCACATTTTGTTCCAATAACTTATTCATAATACTATTCAATGATTCATTCAAAGGAGTAAACTTTCTTTCTTTCTTGAAAAACTTAGAAATAGGAGGCACACCTGATGCTGCATTCACATTGTTGTTGATGATGTTTTCATTGAACTTAACGGACTCTCTGTTCAGTTTAAACTTCCCAAATGGTTGTTGACTACTATCACCCTTATCACTCGGAGCCATAGGATTTGCTTGTTCCATTTGACTCACAGTTAGTTGATAATTGTGAAGAGTTGCACACAACTGTTGGAAAGAAGTAAACTCAGAAAACAAAAGTTTTTCTCTAATATCTTTTTGTAAATTAGAGATAAAGATTCTTTGAATATCATAGTCAGGCACTGGAAAAGAAATTTGAGCACACAAATGCTTATATCTACCAATGAAATCAATCACTTTTTCTTTAACACCTTGTTTACAATGCATTAAATCAATCAAAGTAACTTTAGGACTTATATTGTTTTGAAATTGTTGAATAAAAGCATTTGCAAGTTGTTTGAAAGAAGTAATAGAATAAGAAGGCAATGAGCAATACCATTGTAGGGCTTTATCTCTTAATGTCCTAGTAAACAGTTTTGCAAGCAACCTTTGGTCATAAGCAAAATCGGTACATATTGTTTGAAAAGTCTTAACATGTGTTAGAGGATCACCTTTACCATTATAAAGCTCCAAATGCGGGATTTCAACATGTTTAGGAGGGATAGCTTGAACAATGTCAAGAGAAAGTGGGCTCGCAACATCAAATGTGGGCACACTAAACTTAGATTGATTCATAGAGGCAATTTGTTGCTGTAAAGAAGAGACAGTTTGTGCAAGATTATTAATGGTCACTTCAGTCGAAGAGTTCATATTAGACATGTTAGATTGTGATGGAGGTATTATGTTATTGAAAGAAGGTATTGATTGAGAGTAAGGTGGCGGGATACTATGATAGTTAGTCATAGGAGATGATTGGAAACGAGGAGCACTACAAGGGGGAATGGAATGGTTAAACGAATTGCCCCCTTGCGCCAGGTTCATTTGTGGAGATGTAATAGGAACACTTATTGAAGGAATGAATGAAGAAGTTGGATTGAATGCAAGAAGAGGGTTAATTGAAGAAGAAGGATTGCCCCCATGACTGTGATCATAGGGGGAATGTCTTGTATAGAAGTAGTCATTATGTTTGATGTAAAAGCAGTTTTGCTAGCAATAGAAGTTGTCAAAGGAATATAATGATTGACTTGAGTAGGAGGTTGTGTATAACCCAAAGTTTCAGCACAACTCTTCATAGGAATCACATTCGAATCCATGATGTGTGCAATACGACGCAAAATATCAATTCCATTCTTATCACTTTGAACCATATGTTTTAGACCCTCAATTAATGAAAGAGCTTGACTATCGGGATACTCTTGAGACATCTATTGCTGAAAATCATCAAATTGGTTATCCAATTTTGAAAGTTGTTCTACAGAAACCTCATGGAGAGCTTCTTCATCATTAGGAGGATTAGAGGAATTACCCGTGTCCTCGTTAAAGAGGCCATTCAAATTAGGTTCCATCTCCTCGGTAATTAAACCTTGGAAAGACTTAATTCGAAGGCTTCGTCTAACGGGAATAGTATAAGTAGGGCTTATTGTTGTAAAACTCATGCACTAGAGAGGGAGAGAAGATTTTGAATTTAGAGGTAGCAAATTTCAATAAAATCAGCCAATCTCCTAGATTTAAGCTGTTAAATGCAATCACGACAATCTCCCGAAATTTTGAAAAAAATGTCAGGGACCGTGGCACTCGGAGTGCACACGGTCCTCGCAACTTTTTTCAAAATTTGCAGGGATGACAGCTATGATGATTTTAAAGCTAATCTAAAAAAATTGAGTGATTTTATGATCTGTAGATAGGCCAAATTAAAGTTGCAATCTCAAAATTGAACCCTACCAAGATTGTTGAAAAATGCAAAATTTGAATTTTGAAAAAGAGAGGGAAACTAAAATTTTGAATTTGATGATTTTAGAGGGAATACCAAAAGCAATGCAAGTTTTGAATTTTAAAAGTTGACTCAATTTCATGCAAAATTCAATTTTGAAAGCGGAAACCAAAGTTGGTGTAATTAAACACTTAATTTCAAGTCACAAATTGCAAAAATTTGAATAAAGCATTGAAATTTTGAATGAATGCCAACGCACTTTTCAGATTTAGGACAGTAGGAACACAATTTTGACATGAATTTTAGTTTCAACAATTTTTGAATGATTAGAAGCCTTAATCCAAGCAATCCCTAGACCAACTTTGACTGTAATTTTGAAAGTGTTAGAATTAATGAAATCAGCCAAGATTCTGGATTTTAGCAGAAAAATATAGTAAGATCTAACTCTTGAAATTTTAGAAAAAATGTCGGGGACGATGGCGCTCGGGGTGCACACGGTCCTCGCAACTTTTTTCCAAATTTTCAGGGATGAAAGATATTATGATTTTATTGCGAAATCCAAAGTTACAGCTGATTTGGAGATGTTTTGTTCAGTGAAATTATCAGTCAAAGGTTGAACAAAGAGGGTTTTTAAAAATTAGGGTTTTGACACTTAACCACTTAATTTTCAGAATTAAAGCACAAATGTGAATTGACAATTTGCAATAGAAGGGTAGATCTGAAGCAAGCATTAACAATTAGACATTTCACAAGCTCAATTACTAAAAAGAAAATTTAGGGTTTTTATGCAATTAACCTCTAAAATTTGCAAAAGATCAAACATGGAAATGTAATTAAGGAAGCAAATTTTTTAGATCTAACCATGAATAATCAGAAAGGATGTTCACGTCGGGTTCACCAAAATGTAAAGCAGAAAATCACGAGCAAACCCTAAGTGTTCCCCCCACCACTCTGAGGAGAGGGGAAGGAGGTCACTAGGGTTGACAGTTTTCACTTAGGGGAGACTTTACATTGAAAAGAGGGGTTGAAACCCACAAGATCCAATCCCACATAATGCAAGATTGGATTCTAAATGAGTTTCAAGGGTTAAGACAACAAGGCTACCCTCTTTTGTAAAGAATGTAGATAGAAGGATCAAGCTAGGAATGCATAGAAAGTGAGAAAGATTCACTTATAAATAGAGATAGGAATATAGGATGAAGTTGCGGACCTAGAATTAGCAGTAAAATGTCGAGACGGTGCTGTCCTGCAAATTTGAGTGAAAGTTGATGGGACGATGGTGCCCGGCATGCACATGGTCCTCTGAAAAATCCGCGAAACGAAGGGGGATCTGTTCGTCTCTGCACAAGGATTCCAGATCTTCAATTACAACCGCGTACCTGCAACCTTGTTGTAAGAATGTTTGTATTTTTACATGCGAAGGTGTAAATGTTGTTGTATGTTGTATGTGATCTCCTCTTCAATGGTTGAATCCTTGTCTTGAATGCAACACTTAGCCTTGAATGGAGACTTAGAATGATCAATTACTTGAAGGAATGCTTGAATGCTTGAATGCTTGGATGTTTGAGTATCGCTTCCGCCTTTTTCCCATCTTACCAAAATGGGAGAGGAAATGTAGTTTATATACTTGCCAATTAGGGTTAAAAGACTGATTTTTTCGACCTTAGGCCGACCAGGAAAGATTATTTTCCAATTTGCAAACATAAAGACCCGAGGCCCAAAAGAGATCAGGCCCAAAATAGGGCCAGGGACCAGGGCACTGGGCGCCATGGTCCTGGGGGACCAGGGCGCTGGGCACCCTAGTCTTGAAGGACTAGGGCGCTGGGCACCATGGTCCCACCTCTAGGGACAATAGGGTGCAAGGAGGATCAGGCCAGGGTGCTGAAAAATGCAGTTTTTGATGTCATGAACAAGTTTCGGGGTCTCCATTCAGGTTCAGTGTTGCGTCGCCATTGTGAAGACCCAAATGCGGTCGAAATTGCCAGTGTCACAATTTTAGGATGCTACAAGTACATATTTCATATCACATCAATACCAAAATAATCTCAATCTAAGAGATGCAATGAATATAATTACATACATCAACCAACTAATGCCAACTTAACTTAGAGAGAATCTAGGTAAACATTCACAAACACTCGTCATACAATAAATCTGTAGATCATTAAGTTTATTACATGCATATAATACAATCTACTTAATCCAATCACACTTCTTCCTAATATAACTTATGATCCAAAAGGTTACAAATGATCTTCATCATAGAGAATACAATTGTATTTCCTTAGATTACTATTAAAGCTATCTGATTACCCCAACATGCCTAGATCCAATCTTCATGGTGTTCTCCCATAACACACTATCACAGGTTCAAGTGAACATGATAGAAGCCACACTAACACATAACTAGGGCCAACTAATTCAAACATTTAGAACGACCACAAAACTTTAAAGGAGAAACTAATCCAAGAAGCAACACTGACAAGCTCAAAATTAAATAAATAAAAGTGTTGGTGATTATGACAACCAACAACACAAAAAAAATGACAAGAGTGATAAATTAAATGGAAAGAAAAGAGGATTCAGTGGTCATCCCTTGCAAAAGAAATTTCAAAAGAATAATGCTATCTCGATAATCACAAATCATAAATCATAAGCAATTCAAAGAAATCATGGTCACAACAAAATCTCAACATGAGGTGACCAATTTTTAACCACACTATAGGGAATAACTTCTACACAAAACCCAAGATCGCATGTCCTGAGTGTGTTAGAGAATGTAAAGTAGACACTTTAGGTTATTAAGTTAACTACATATATAAAATTCCTTCTATAATAAGAGTAATTGAGGATCTTAAAAGAAATAAAAAGCACATGCACTCATATAACAAGCACTATCATCAAAACAATCAAAAAAGAAGTGAATACACACATTATACTCAAATAGGATCCTTAGAAGGAAAGGGTAGTAGACACAAAGCATAAAAAATCGAACACTTACAAGGTCCTATACATCAATCCCAAGGATGCTCCAGAATGACAAGCATACAATCAAAAGACCAACTAGACTAAGGGCACAACCTTATCCGAGATCCTAGTGTTTTAACATGGGCTCTAATACCAAGTGTAACACCCTGCTATGAGGCCCAGAGGACTTAAACAAATAACCAAAGAAAATGTGAATAATAATTTTTTTATAATTTTTTATTTAAAAGATGAACCATTCAATTGTATTGATATACATGAAACATAAAGATAAGGAAATGATGTGCAAGAACAACTAGTAAAGTCCTCAAGGCCCCACAATTATGTTACTCAAGGATAACATCAACCAACAAACAAAGACATAATAAATCACACAAAATAAGATAGCACTGTCTTGCAAGAATCAAGATACAATAATTACATTTCCATGAGAATATATATAAGATCATTGGTTACATCACAAGGTATCCATAAGGATATGATCTTTATGAGTAAAATAATGGAGTGAATACATAAATATAGTACATAATGAAAGTTTCCAATCTTCCCACAAGCCATCACAAACATGCTGTAGGAAGAACCAAAAGCCATTGGGTGTAAAGAGAACTCCACCCAGCCATGTGGTACCATCACGTCCAACCCCCATGCTAGGAGGTATCAGCCAAACCCAAGAGACGAAAGGAAAAATAAGAAGTTGCAAGTGATGCATACGAGGTTCACAAGGCTACAATCAAAAGAGACCCGCAAGACTATGATCTTAGGAACTCAAAAGTAGAAAAAAAAAATTCCAAAGGACCAAGCAATGCACAGGAAAAAAACCAAAGGTAACCACTAGGTATGCAATAGGGAAGAGTGTCATCACTAGGCTGCATGAGTTACCCTAGTGAGTCTTCACTAGGTCCCGACCCCCTTCCTAGGTTACTTTGGTGACCTCTGCCGACCCCCAGCCCTCGGCCCCCATACAAACACTAGTGGACTACACAAACCTTTCGAAAGGACAAGATTGGTGGAAGTCATTTTAGGCCCTTCTCTACTTACCTCAACCCTAAACAAGCACCCAAGCGTAAGAGAGGCAACAATTTAATATTTATTAATATGAAATAACTACCCACCCAAGTAAGTTCATTATTTAGTATTAAATCACTTTATTACAAAAATCCCATTGAGTTACCTTGGAGACCACTTTGGGTCCCGACTCCTAATGAAAGCCACTCCCCCTTGATTTCACTTAGTAAATCAAAGCAAAACAAAAGACCAAACCAGATATCACAGGATGGTAAAAAACCAAAATACCATAGCAAGGCTTGAATTTCTTTCTAGAATAAGATAACATACATGAAGTATCCAAAGTAGGCTAGGAACACCATCCAACATCATAGTCATACAAAACTTAAATAGTTGTCATCAAAAGAGAAGCATGACTATACAATAAATAATCCACAAACTTCCTACCTAAGCCTCTGGAATTCAAACACATAAAACCACACATCTAGGTAACCCCACAAAGAAAGACAAGATACAAAATAAAAAGAAAGGTTTGATGATGCCAAATACAAGAGAGTTCATTCAAATCTACCAAGGGACCATAATAACACTTTTACATCAAATAGTTCCAAATAAACAGTGATTTCATTAATCCATTAGCTCAATTAATTGACACCATATTATTTCACAAACATAGTCTTCCATTTTTACAAATTTTCTTTCAACATATTTGTTCAATGACAAACAAAAAGGAGATTACGGTCCAGGTACATATGAAAACATATACATATAACTAATTGTAAATAGATCTTAATGACATGATTAATTTTTTATATGAAATAGCATTTATACTTTTCTCAAAAATATAACTAAGTTCCAAATATATCATTATGCTTATAATTATTCAAAAAATGTAATAGAGCAAGATGAAAAACACAATCATAAAGTAGTACACCATAATTCATGAGGGAAAACCCTTACAGGTGAAAAACCCACACACCAAAGCAATCTCTTGTATTATAGTAAAGCTATTTGCATACAAGTTTCAAACCTTTGATCTGATCTATGTTCAAGGAGCAGAACAAAAGATTAAAATCTTAATTGGTGTTTCAATTCATCTTTTTTTAGAATTACCAATTGATTTCTTAAAATCCTCTTTTGCTTAATGATAGAAATAATCCTCATGATCCAACCAACTGCAACTATTTTCTAGACATTTTAAATGTCTCTATTAAAAAATAGTTCATTTCAGTTACTCCATCTTCTAATTGTCAAACTTCTTAGAATCTCAATAACAGACATGTTGTCATCATCACTTCCTCTAAGTCAATAAATTTTTTGCTAATCGTCAGTAGAAAACTCGGCAAGTCAATACGAGTCCATCGTAGTCCCAACATAATCCTTAAGACTATCTACTAATTTTCCCATTTGAACCAATTATCGGCTTCCAACTTAGCATGAAACCATTGTTGGATATTGCTACTACTAGGATACATTGTTGTCATTTATGTCAACATAGTCCTATGTTTTGGTGATCTAGTACTATAGAGAGTCAAGTTGGTGTTTAATCTATTGATCTCCAGTATGATCATATCTTTGGTTGCAGATTTGGGAGGGTGACTCGGATGCTTGTGTGTATCTTCAATTCAGATGGTTTGTGACTTGGTGCTTTGGAAGTTATCTTTCTAGTCCTATTTACTACTATTAAGTGTTCTTTAGTGTTGTCGTGTTGATCGATGAAGTTTTGGTTAATTGGTTTTGGTGTAGCTATAGCGGATGGTTTTAATGTTCTTGTTGGTGTTTCCTAACCATGTCCTATTTTTTTTGGTGGTCCACATTGATCATTGTGCGCGCTACTAAAGATCTTATGGGTCTGGTGATATTCTTCATGCTATGCAACATTTTTGGTGGTGTAGTGTATTATGATTGATCTTGGTGGGATTTCTAGTGGTGTTGCATCTTTGAGGATCTTATTTGGGTCCATGCTATATCCTCTATGGAATTGTATTGGTCTAGTGGTTGATTTATGTATCTTGTGATGTAATTTTGTAATTAGGTCTTGAGGGTTGAGTTGACCTTGTAATCAAGGTTGATTATTTATATAAATAGGTGTTATATTCATGTAATTAGGGTGTAGTGGTTGTGTCTGTATTATCAGAGAGTGGCGTAAGTGCGTATAACAAAAATCATCTTTTGGTGTGAAGTGTTGAGCAGAGAATGTTATAGGGTAGACAAATGTGCTTAATCAGAATTGTCATCACGCATTAGGAGATGTTATTCTTTTAGTTCATCTTAACTAGATTGTAGTTTGAATGTTATTGTGAATCTTCCTTGAGGGTTGTAGCCTTCCAAGTCATTATATTTTGAGCAGTGAGCTCTAGGAAATATGTTTTAATGGATGTGCATTCCCCATTATAATATTTACAAATACTACTGAAAATTCCCATCATGGTTTTTCCCTTAACTGGGTTTTCCACATCAAAATATTGGTGTTATGTGTGTTGTTGTTGTTGTGTTAATTTTTATTCTTATTGTTGTTGATCATAACTTAGATAGTGCTTAAATTGTTTAATTCGGTGAAAACTGATTCACCCCCCCCTCTGAGTTTTCCTTGATTGTTGTTGTCAACAATTGGTATCAGATCTAGATCCTCCAAAAGAAGCTTGACCACTTGAGGAGATCCGAGATGGAAACCTATGTGTTTAAGAAAAAGAGTCCAATATTTGATGGAAACACTTACACTATATGGAAGGACCAAATGGAGTGTCATTTGAAGTGTCTTGGAGATGATTAGTGGAAGATTACAAAGAATACCTATAATGTTCCTTAGAATGGTCTAGTTACTGCAGCTAAGGTCAAGGATGCTGAACATAACATAAGAGCTAAGGAAACATTATTGAGTTCCTTGACCAGTTCATAGATGACTGATGTGATGGGTTTACAGATTGCACATCAGATCTGGGAAAAGTTGGAGGCCTTGTATGAAGGAGATAAACATGTTAAAGTTGCTAAATTATAAAGTTTGAAAGGAAAGTATGAAATGTTAAAGATGGGAGAAGATGAGAACATATCATCCTTTATGGGTAAGGTGAATGAACTTGTTATGAGCATCAGATGTGTTAATGGAACTCTTGAAGAAGATGATATTGTTGCTAAAGTGTTGGGATCCTTGCCTCTTTCTTACAAATCTAAAGTTTCTACTATTGATGAGATCTGGACTGTGATTATTGTGACAAGAGATATTTTGGTTGGTAAACTTGTTGCATTTGAGTTGAGTGAATTTGGAGAATTACATGGAAAATCTAAGATTGCATTTAAAGCCTCTGTATCTGAGAAGCAAACATATGATCCAGGAGAAAGATCATGTAGGGTTTATAGATATGAAAGAGAGATGAGAGAGATGGAAGAACATGAAATAGATTTGGATGAGCTTGAAGTACTTATTTCTCTAAGATTTCTTAATGGATTCGGTAAGTATGAAGTAAAGTTACCTTTGAAATGTTTCTCTTATAATAAGATAGGACATTTTGCTTCTAGGTATCCTGAAAGAATGTTAAGCTATGATAAACATGATAAATATGTTAGATTTGATATGCATGATAGATATGAGAAGCATGACAAGTATGATAAGCCCTATAATCCTAACCAAAAGTATAAATATTAGAAGAGATGTTATTATGCTATTGATGAAGGTGTGACAGATGAAGAGTGTGAGAATGGGAATTTAGAAAATGAATTTGCATTTATTGCTATCAAGGAAGATGATATGATATCAGTGAATTCTACAAGCTACATTGTTGAGGAGAAAGCTTTGGTTGCTAAGATTGAAGAGAAAGATGAATGGGTAATTGATAGTAGTTGTTTACATCATATGACAGGCGATAAAAAAAATTGTTAATATGGAAAGGTATGATGGTGGTATAGTGAGATTTGGAGATGATAAAGCTTGTGTGATTCATGGTAGAGGTTATATTTCTTTTGATGGTAAGCATAGTAATGATGATGTCTTATATGTTGAATGATTAAAGCATAATATTTTGAGTGTTGGGTAGATGGTTGATAAGGGATATGATTTGTAATTCAAGAATGGCAAATGAAATATTCTAAATGCCTCTAGTATAGAGATTGCATCAGGGACTAAGACTAAAGGTAATATCTTTCACTTGAATGCCAGTGAGAAAAGTTGTTTGATTTTTTAGATAGATGAAAGTTGGTTGTGGCATAGAAGGATGTGTCATGTTAATTTTGACTACATAATAAGGGTAAGTTATACTCAAGTTGTTGGACATTTATCTAAGATTGTAAATCCTTCTAATCTAGTATGTAAAGAATGTCAGTTGGGAAAGCACACAATAATTTCATTCAAAAGTAAGTTGTATACATCTAATGGTTTATTGGATCTTGTGTATACTAACTTGTGTGGTTCTACAAGAGTGAGAAGCATGCAGGGTGGTAGATATTTCATGTTGTTGATTGATGACTACTCTAGAATGACGTGGGTTACTTTTCTAAAGGAGAAATCAAAAGCACTGGAGAAATTCAAGATATTCAAAGCTAAGGTGGAGATAGAGATAGGATTGAAACTGAAATGTTTAAGATCAGACAGAGGAGGAGAATTCACATCCAGTGAGTTTGATTCATTTTGTGAAAGGAGTGGAATTAGAAGACAATTATCTACTCCTAGAACCCCTTAGCAGAATTGAGTTCTTAAAAAGAAGAATATAACTATTTTGGATGCTGCTAGGACTATGCTTGTTGAAGGAAATGTTGCACAACCCTTTGGAGAGAAATTGTTAGCATTGTTTTTTACACATTCAATTGGGTGCATATAAAATGTGATTCTGGTAAGACTCCTTATGAGTTATGGTCTGATCATTTTCCTACAATTAGATATTTCAAGTTTTTGGAAGTAAATTTTTTATCAAAAGAGATGATGATATAGTAAAGTTTGATGCAAGATGTGATGAAGGAATCTTCTTGGGATATTTTACTAAGAGCAAGGCCTACTGGGATTACAATAAGAGTTTGAAGAAGATAGTGGAAAGTACAAATGTGAAGGTTAACGAATGTCATGAAAAGAAAGTTAGAGCACGTGGATATGAGTTTGATGATCAAGATGTTATTTCAAAGCATGTGCAGACTAAGATCTTAAAGCAGAATGAGGCTAGTAAAAGTACAAACTTGTGTCACACTTTTTAAAGGAAATGGCCAATGTTGATTCAACTTTTTAAATTAAATCAATAGAAAGTGAAATATATGATTTAAATTTTGAAATGATGTAAACTAATCAAATGTATATTTTTTTGTGTATATGTTTGTAATTTTTATAAAAAATTAAAAAATCATTTGAATATACTTTTGTATAAAGTAAACACAATAATTTAGATGTTGATAAAATGCTAAAATTGAAGTTACACAAGCTGCTACACTTTATTTAATAAATTTTACCTTTTTTTCTTCAATTTTTTTTTGTGTATATTGATAATTTAAAACTTTAGTGCATGGATATATTTTCTACTATTTTTTATAAATATATAGTTTTCAATAAATTTGAAAAGTTACATGTACTAAAATATGACTCTTTCCATTTGTCACCACCTTTTTTATTCATTATTTATCCAAATTAGAAAATAATTATATCATCTTGACATAGGTTTTTCTCTAGTACATCTTTTTTTTTCAAAAATTTTAAATAAATTTTAGTATTTTTTCTTGTCAAGATAATCAATCTTATATTTAAGTGTTGACGACCCAATTTCAATAAAAATAAAATGTAAAATAAAAAATTATTAAAATATTAAAATAGATATTTTTGGAATATTCACTTGTAGATCTATAAAAGGGTATTTTTACATTTGAATTTTTTTTTATAAGAGTAGGAGTTGATGAAACATCGAACTTTTCAATTTTTTTTTTTTTTTTTGGTAATTAGACCCAAAGTGATATAAAATATACATTTAGTAGACATTTCCAATTGGAAAAGTTGTGGTTCATATATAAGTTATCTATAATGAATCTATATAGACCATATGTTCGACTAAAATTATTTTTTAATTAGAAAAACTTAAATTCACTTTTGTTGATAAGTTGGCCTAAAACATGACCCAATATTGTACTTTTACCCATATGATAGAGATAGTTAATCAAGATATTGTTGCTGCTAGTGAAGAAGTTCAAGAACCTGAGAAGAAAAACAATCAAAAGACTTCGAGGTATGTGAAATTGAATTATTCAGAAAATCAAATTATCGGTGACAAAAATAAAGGTGTGATGACTAGGAGAAGGATTGCCAGTGAAGAGATATGTTTGATTTCCAAGATTGATCCTACAGATGTTGTAGAAGAATGTAAAGATGAGAATTGGGTAAAAGCTATTGGAAGAAGAGTTGAATCAGATTGAGAAGAATAACACATGGGAGTTTGTTTTGAGACTTAAAGACAAGAATGTGATTGGCACTAAATGGGTGTCCTGAAATAAACTGAATGAAGTTGATGAAGTGGTTAGAAAAAAAGAAAGATTGGTATGTAAGGGATGTTCTCAGATGGAAGGGATTGATTATGAGGAGACACTTTCTTTGATAGCTAGAATTAAAACTGTTAGATTACTACTTGTATATGCTTCTTACAAGAATTTCAAGGTATATCAGATGGATGTTAAGTCGGCCTTTTTAAATTATGATTTGGAAGATGAAGTCTTTATTGAGCAACCAGATGGGTTTTCATTATTACATGAAGGAGACATGGTATGCAAAATGAAAAAAAGCACTATATGGACTAAAACAAGCCCCTAGAGCCTGGTATGCTAGATTGAACAAGTATTTGACAAAGTTGAGATTCTATAAAGGTACTTTTGATAGTAATTTATACTTAAAGGTTGATAATGATAACATTTTGATTGTTGAAGTTTTTGTTGATGACATTATTTTTGGAGGAGATGATGATTTGAGTATGAAGTTTGTTGATGATATGAAAAAGGAGTTTGAGATGTCTATGATAGGTGATATGAAAGTCTTCTTAGGATTACAAATTTTACAGACTGACAAAGGTATTTTCATTTGTCAATCTAAGTATGTGAAGGAATTGTTAAAGAAGTTTGGGTTAGCTGATTCTAAACTTGTTGGGACTCCAATGGTGACTATATTCAAGTTATCTAAGCATGATGAATCTCAAAAATTTAATTAGACCTTGTATAGATCTATAATTAGTGGACTGTTATATTTGACTTAGATAGGACTAGGCATAATGCATGTTGTTTGTCTTTGTGCAAGATTTTAGGACGATCCTAAAGAGAGTCATGTTACTACTATAAATAGGATTTTCAGATACTATCATTTATGGTTTATGTTACTATGGTTTATGGTATCCAAAGAATGATGACTTCTTCTTATGTGCTTTTACTGATGTTGATTGGGCAGTTGATGTTGATGATCAGAATAATACTACCAGTGGAGGTTTCTTTTTGGGAAAGAATTTGGTTTCATGGTCTAGTAAGAAACAAAATGTTATATCTCTATCTACTGCAAAAGATGGATGCATTGTTGTTGCTAACAACTGTACTTAGGTAGTTTGGATGAAGTGAATGTTGAAGGATATTAGAATTATGTATGATGAGCCTATTGTTATATACTATAATATTTCAAGTGCTATTAATATTTCCAAGAATCTAATACTACATTCTAAAATAAAGCATATATCAATTAAGTATCATTTCTTAAGGGAGAAAGTCAAATTGGAGTATGTATCTACAAAAGATCAGATTGCAAATATTTTTACTAAACCTTTGCCTACAGATACATTTGTATATTTGAGAGACAAATCAGGGGTCTTTGCCTCTCCCGGTGAGAACTAGATGCATTGTGATGCATCAATCTTGTGGACTTCATGATTCTTATCCTCTTATTGAGATTGATGAGTTGGTTTTGCTACTCAACCGGAGTAGTCAATTTGTGGTTCAGATGTTCAGATTTGTGAGTTTGTTATAAAGGGGGAGAGAATATTGATTTGTATTTTGTCTTTGGCATTGATGTCAAAGGGGGAGAGAAGCATGTAAAAAAACTGCCTTATCTTTGAATCTTTATGCACATGATATTAGGGGGAGTTTGTTGGAGATTGTTGGTGTTAATTTATTCCTTTGCATTGATTGTTTTTTACATTCATATGCTACCATCAATGCCAAAGGAGGAGATTTTTGGATATTGCTATTGCTAGGATATTTTGTTTTCCTTGATGTCAACATATTCCTGTGTTTTGGTGATCTGGTACTGTAGAGAGAGTTAAGTTGCTATTTAATCTATTGATCTCTAGTGTGGTCCTATCTTTGGTTGCAGATTTGAGAGTGTTTAGGATACTGATGTGTATCTTCAATTTAGATGGTTCATGATTTGGTGCTCCGTAAGTTATATTTCTAGTCCCAGTTGCTACTGTAAAGTGTTCTTGAGTGTTAGGGTATTGGTGCAACTATTACAGATGGTTTTAATGTGCTTGTTGGTGTTTCATAATCATATCCTATTTGTTTTGGTGGTCTGCATTGATCATAGTGAATATTATTAAAGATCTTATGGATTCAGTGATATTCTTCATGTTATGTGATATTTTTGGTGTAGTGTGTTGAGATTGATCTTGGTAGGATTTTTAGTGATGTTCCATGTTCGAGGATCTAATTTGGGTCCATGCTATGTCTTCTATGGAATTGTATTGGTCTGGTGGTTGATTTATGTATCATGTGATGTATTGTTGTAATTAGGTCTTGAGGGTTGAGCCAACCATGTATTCAAGGTTGACGATTTGTATAGATACGTGTTATATTCATGTAATTTGAGTGTAGTGGTTGTGTCTACATTATTAGAAACTAGTGTAAGTGCGAATAAGAGAATTCATCTTTTGGTGTGAAGTGTTGAGTAGAGAATATTGCAGGGTAGACAAATGTGCTTAACTAGAACTATAATCAGGCATTAGGAGATGCTATTATTTTAGTTCATCTTAACTAGATTGGAGTCCAAATGTTATTGTAAGGTAGTGAACCTTCCTTGAGGGTTGCAGCCTTCTGGGTCATTACATTTTGAGAAGTGAGTTGTAGGTAGTGCTCTTGAATGCATGTGCATTCCCCATTGTAATATTTACACATACTTATGCAAAGTATCATCTTATTGTGGGTAGGTTCCCACATTGGTTTTTCTCTTAACCAATTTTTCCATGTCAAAATATTGGAGCTATGTGTGTTGCTATTGTTTTGTTCATTTTTGTTCTTATTGATGCTGATTAGAATTTAGATAGTGCTTAAATTGTTTAATCCACTGAAAACTAATTCACCCCCCTCTCAACTTTCCTTCATAGTTGTTGCCAACAACCATGAGTTAAGCATGGTCCCCACCAATACCATCTCAAATCATATCATCATATCACCACTCGATGAAAGTGTGACTCACTAGTTCTCCGATCTTTGTTCCACCTGATATGTGATACCCAATAGTGGCCCCCTCGCAAGTCTCTTATTTTTTGATAACCACAAAAGAAAGAATTAAATTTTCTCCTTTTGATAGTTTATCAAAACCCCAAGCTACCCCAAAATATTTGTCTTTTCCAAGACTTTGCCAAAGCTATATCAAATTGGGGCTTGTCGGTGTAGCAACATAAATTCGGTTGACTATTGTGGAAGACATACTAAAACTACAAGTTATATCGATATGTCGTTTGTCACCCAGAAAATGCACAAGTCACACCAAAATGGGCCTCATCAGAGAAACACAGTGACTTTGACTGACTTCTTGGAGTATCTTAGCAACATTCAATGTCACACCAAAGTCATTTCATGTTGACAAGACACATCAACTGTCTCCCCAACATCAATAAGGGGAGCGACTTCTCTGAATTGCCTAGTCAAGTCTTACAAAATTCAGATGCTATATCGAAATCATTGCTTCTCCAGTTGAGTACATAACATGAAGGTTATTAACTATTATATCATAACACCAGTGTTTACTTTAGTGGCAAATATTCACCAATAGAAAATATTTCACATTGGTGACCTAGAAAATGGATAATATATTATACCAATCGGTGCTAGCCATGTCACCAGGAATTTATAAATATTTGTGAAATGCATGACCCAATCACCCATTGTTTTATGTAATTAATTGTATCTAAGTGAAAATTTTACAAATAGAATCCATGTTTTCGACATAGTAAATTCAATTTTTTTGCCTACACTCTCCGAGGTTTCCCTAATAGACAACCATAATTTTCCAATAGCCATATAAAGACTTATTTGCTAGGAGGACCCAATTTGCCTAGCATTTTGCAGATGCGTGTCTCCATTCACACCAATTTTTTCCAACTCTATTATATTTTCCAATTAACAGGTTGGCCCATAATCACCTCAAAAATTACATGACATGTTATAGTTAAGCGAAAATTTCCAAATATTTGTATACCATATAAAATTCCCACCAAATTCGCCAAATAAGGATTGGTATAATTACATGCAAAGATCAGATCTATCTCTACACAATTTGGTTGGTTCTCAACTCTCAATTCAGATCAATAGCAAAGTTTCAGACCAGGAAAAACCATTGTCATTGAGTGCATTAATGACTACTAGTGACCGATTAGGTGAGTGATCATATTTTTTAAGTGTTATAATATTATTTTAAATTCATCTCTATTTGTTTGCACTATTTAGTTCATTCTTATTTAGTGGGGACCCATCAGTGCCGATGGTCACCCAAGAGACCTTAGACATCTAGATTGTAGGTCATAGAGCCAATGAATCATATAGTCTTAGTCTATTTACTATTATTACTTTTTCAACAACTTGATATTTTTTTGTAGACTTTATTTCATTGGAGATGTCAACCATGAAGAAAGGTAGGAGTATTGAATGTGGGGAAGGCCAAGAGAGGCCAACAAAATGCAGAATGTTGTCTTTGTACTTTGGCATTGGCAAAAATCATGGTGAAAAATCAGGAAGGTACATCATCACAAGTACAAGTACAAGATTCACAACCTTCATCACATATTGAAGAAGTTGGAGAACTTGATATCTCAGATCATGATAAAATTAAAGAATATTTTCTGGTGGATACCCAGATTAGGCAAAATGATATAATCGACTTGGGTGATAATGCCACAGATGATAATGCATAAAAGGGGAATAGAAAAACCAGATCAAAAAAGGATCAACCCAAATCAAAAAAGGATCAACCAAGACCAAAAAAGGATCAGGAGTGGGATATGTCAGTAAGGAATTTCAAATTATTTGGGAGTCAAAGTATCCATGCATTGAACCAGTGGAGAGCCAGTTGAAGGTGAGCCTCCAATAGAATGAAGATGTAAGATTTGCACTTGGAAACATAAGAAGGAAAAGAGGTTGCAGCTAAAAAATTGACACCATAGAAAGACATATGGGTAAAGTTTATAAAAAAATGATAGATGGAGTTGAAAAATCAATGATAAGTTGGAAATCAAAGGAGGAATGTAAGCATGTGAAGAATAAGAATTTTATTTTTGTGAGAAAATACAGATGAAGCCTGTTGTAGTTAAAGGTTCTATTGAAGATATAACTAGAAAAGCAATGCAAATAGAACATTTGGGAAAAGTTGTTCAGTTAAGTGCTATTTTTTTATATTTTGAGCACAGGGCATGCTATGATAGACTACCCATCAATGAGTGGTTTATTACACTTTTTGAAAGTTCCTAACTATCCTAATAGTCACTAGTCAGTAAATAGTGATGGGAATGGGCAATTTGTCTTGTTGAGGTTAAAAAAGATGTAAAGGAAAAAATAAGAGATTCAAACTTTATTGCATTGTCTTTAGACAAAGTTATGGCAGTAGATAATACTTCAAGGGTATGCATGCATATTTATACTATAAATAATCATGCCCACCAACCTCATTTGCTATCTGTTGCTAAAATGAAAGATAGTGCGACAACGAGAAATTTATTTCAACTAGTAAAGAGTTGTTTAATTTAATATAGAGGTATGGATGACATGATGATTGCCAAAAAGTTGGTGTGTGTTGGAGCAAAAGGAGTTTCATTAATGCAAGGTCACAAGAACAATCTTTTCAAAATGATGGAAAATTCTTGTGCACCCTACAATACTGGCATCCACTGCATGGCCCATAGAATGAATCTCTCTTTTAAAATTATGAGCAAGTATGCTCTTTTAAAAATAATTGAACATTTAGTCATAGAGCTCTACTCACACTTTTGTCAAAGTCCCAAAGGATTTATGGAATTTCAACACTTTGCTAATGGAATAACCGATGGGAACAAGCTTCTTAAGGATAATGATACCAAATAGATCTCTTTGGATGGTCCAACACATTGAGTTTTTTTAGAATATCCATCCTTGATTAGACTATTTCACATAATTTGGGATGAATCAGAGCAACCAAAATTTCCCAACCTGCTTCGAAGGTTAAGTAATATAAACACACTCTTAACTTTAGCAGTTCTTCTCCCCATGCTAGATGAAATGAGGGATATTATAAAAAAATCTCAGAAAAGAGCTATGTATATGGTATAATATGCTAAGATACATAAGATGACATGAATCTCCCTCGACAGTCTCTATTAACCTCAACCAATAGTATTTGATGACAAATTTGCTAAGTGGCAAAAACTCACAGATTTGAACAATCCCAATAACTTTTTATGGATTGGTGCAAACGAAGAGATATGTGTTAGTGTAAGCAGAGTTGACATACCAATGCACTTATTTGCCATAGTCGAGCCTGAGGAATTAGGAAAGCACCCCAAGAAGCAACTAGCAAGAGTTACAAGGGAGGATTTTAGCAAGATTGTTGAGTCTATAACCGCTTCTATGAAGATAATTGCCTATGATCTTTCCTCATATATTAGAACCAGATTCCTCTTGAGAAACTACTTGAAGCCATGTCTATTGTATTTCCTCAATATTGGAACTTCAATAGTGCACTTGATATTTGAGCTAAGCTATTGACTTTGATAAATCAATTTTGCAAATCCATAGAATTCAATAGAGTAACTATAAATGGAATTTTAAATGAAACTCTTCTTAGAGATAAATCATCCATTTTTTAATACACTATGAGGGCACAATATGATAGTGTGTCGACTTGAATTTCATCCTCAGAATGTTACTTGCAATAAGTTAGTTTCACAAAATACAAATGGAAATACTATAGGAAATCCAAACTCAACCAATGAAACTACATGAAGTAAATATAAAATAAAATACTAATATTACCTTCATGGCTTATGTTTCATTGTGTCCTAACTCCACTGTTCCTAGTTGTAGATGGTGTGCTCTCAGACAAAGCACTAATGGCTTCCAAGATGGCATATGAAGAATGGACTGATAACTTGTAGTTAATTGATACTATGATATGCAATACTACCTGATTATGCTATTACTAGTTGCTTCAAAATTAAAACTCACGGATGCATATGATTAGCTTGAAAAATGCACTTGAAGTCTCTTGAAGTCTAACTTGAAGATTCTTGAAGTCTAACTCTCTCTTAACTGAAGCTCTTGATTTAATAGACCTTGAGAGGATTAGATGATGTGGCTTAGATCAACGACCCTGATCAGATCTGCAGATTTGGATGGCTGTGAGAAAAAGACAAGGTTGAGAGAAAGGGGGAATGAGAAGACAAGTGTCACTCATCTCACCTTGATTGGGTTGCTGATTGAGAGAATTGAGGGATGGTTGGAGAAAATTTAGGCATGAGAGGACAAGTGGATTGATGTCCTTCATAAGATGTAGGGGTGTTGGAGAGAATATAGAAGATGGTTATGAAATATGTGTACGTACACAATATTCATTAATTTTGGTGGTTGGAGATAAATGATGAATTAATATTTAAGAAATATTAATTTCCTTAGCCACATGTTTGATGAGTTGGCAAATGGAAGATGAAGTGGAGATGGAGGGTGAGTTGGATAAGAAAGATTAAATAATTTAAGAAATCATTTAATATTTGAGACTATAGGATAAGAGAATAACCATTAAATATTGGATATTTAATTGATTGGAGGAGATAATTAAATATTAGATATTTAATTAACTTGGAGGAGATAATTAAATATTAGATATTTAATTATTTCGGAGGAATAGAATAAATGAATTAATTAATAAAATATTGATTAATAGAAAGACACAAGAAATGAATAAAATAAATTAATCCTTTTAAACTAACTATTTAATAGAAGAATAAACATTAAATAAATATATAATATTTATTTAATGGCTCATAGCCAATTTTATGTGTATACATTTTGCCCCTCTTTGAAATGATGTCGAGACAACATTATTTCAAAGATTAAATCAAGTCTTGATAGTGTGCTAGATAGAGATAAAAATCCTGATTGTTTGCCCCCTCAGAAGATTGATCGTGAAATTGTTGAAAACTCTGGTTTGAACGATTAATCTCATGATATTTGATAAAAAATTTAGTCAATTAAACTCAGTTGTAAAAAAAAAATTAAATTGCCCCATTGAATAGCATTAATTACACTTCCAAAGAGTAAATGTAAAATTAACCAAGGTTAATTTTTATTTCATTGTTATCCTTGTCAGCTTCTGAAGAAAATATTCTTGGTGAGGTGGCGAAATGGTGATTCCTGTGGAGAACCATCGATTTGAGCATGTTCGGCGATATTAGCGACCTGCTAAGTATGGGTATTCGGTATGTATCTTATCCCGAGCTTTGTTTTTAACTTTTCGTTTGACTTTTCATGTTTTTAGGTGCATTTTTTTGTATTTTTTGATTTTTTGGGCATTGATTTAGCGCATTTGCAGTTTGTTTTAGCGCATATGCAATTAGGTTTAGTGCATTTCAATAGATTAGCACAAATGATCTTTTTGTTGGAGCATATGTTAAATATGTTAGCACATATGCACGTGTAATATTTTGCCAAGATCTAGAGGCAATGGAAAGTACAAATAAGAGAGAACAAAATAGATGATAGAAATAAACTGTATTCTATCAAGATGCAAAATGTGATTAATTGGATCATTACAAGATGTTCAATGATTGCCCATGATTGTTTGTACAAACAATGTAGATGAGCCTGCTTATATAGGCAAGGCTAGGGATATGTGAGCACACAAACATGACATATGGCTCAATAAGAAACAAGGGTAGGTAGGAAATAGGTGTGGGTAGGTAGGAGAAACAATATAATATTCCACATAAGGTGGAATGTAACAACAAGATAAGATCAACACCATAAAAGGTGGAAATTCTCCTACACACACTATCCCAATGTGGCACAAACACCCAAGTGTCTCATACCCAAACTACTATGTAATTCATTTCCTAAGTAAACTTAAGTAAGGTGTAATAATATCCATGATGAATAATTATTTACACCAATGCCCCCCCTTACGTGCAACTTAGGGGAATGCACTAAAGTCTACAATGCAACTAAGCAATGCAAGATGTGTCTCGACTACTAGGCCATGTTAGGTACCCATGTACAAATGCAAATGCAATCTCCCATAAAGTGAGGAAAGAGAAAAACCCAATGGGAAAAAACCCTCCCCCAAAAGAGAGATGATGAAAGCAACCAATGCTCTCAATGATGAATGAGAAAAACAAAACTATGTCCCCCCCATAAGAGAGAAGAAAAGACCATGAAGCCCCCCCTCAATGTCGAATCTCTTGCAAATATGGTCCAATGATGATGACCAAAATACCTCCTCATAAGGAAGAAAGAGAGCCAATGCTGCATCAATAATTTCAAAGTGTGACAAAACCAGGTACGATGTCAATGACTATGAATCACTCACTACAATAAAATGAAGATCAAGCATGGAGACAACCTATCATGAGCATCATTTGGATACTAAAAAATAACAGAATTATCAGTACAATCCAAGTCTCATGGGAGCCATGCACAAATGTGTACAATCTAAGTCTCAACTGGAGCCATGCACCAAGTCTCACAAGATATTCTTAATCTATCTATACAAGAAGATTACATCAAATATGTCAACAATGACAAGATACAAAGAGGTGTGGCACTTTATGACAATGAGAGTACAATATTACTCAAGAAAGAGCAAACATCATGATAAAATATTCAAATATGGAAACATGAAAATGATGACACCAACAAAGAAACCCTATAGAATACTGCAGATGAAGATGCCTCTGAATGGAAATTCACCAAGAGATATAAATGAACAACTAACCCCCCATAAAAAGATCATGTTGGCACTTGAAAATAATGTCAAACTGGACTTCTTATTTCAACTTTACAACTTCTCAAAATGAGATATAAGAGACTTCAACAAATACTGCTAGTGATCTAAACTGAGATCCAAGAAAAATGCAAGTACCAAATAGGCCAAAAATGACCACATACTGAAAGCACAATTTCTACTCACAATCATGGCAAACTAATGGAAGATTATGAAATTAGACAACAAATTATGCACTAAAAAAAAATGGCACCTGAAAAGGAGTCCATATGAGCCCAAATGAAGCCTCCAAAGTTGTAAAACTTGGGATTTCATGATTTCAAAAAAACCTGTATCCAAAAATCAGAAAAATTCTATACCACTATATAGATCACAAAATTCTACCCCAAAACAAAAAAACTTGCTCGAAAAAAGGAGTCTGGATGAGTGAGATATCACTATTTGAAAATTGCCTACAAAATTATAATTTTTGGAAAATTTTCATCGTAGCTTCAAACTTCAAATGTCTCTAGATTTGGCCTCCAAAGTCCGATTTGGATGAAACAAAAAGAAAAATTGACTTTCTTGGACCTCCTCAATCCAATGGTAACCTCATATTTGACCCATCAAGCTTCAATAATAACCTGCAATAGAAAGCTCCAAAATATACAACACCAAATAACATCAAATTTCTCTCAATTGATAAACCAATGACACTCTAATGGCTCTGATACTATGTGAGATTTTGCCAAGATCTAGAGGAAATGGAAAACACAAATAAGAGAGAAAAAATAGATGATAGAAATAACTATATTCTATCAAGATGCAAAATGTGATCAACTGGATCATTACAAGATGTTCAATGATTGCCCGTGATTGTCTGTACAAACAATGTAGATGAGCCTGCTTATATAGGCAAGGCTAGGGATATGTGAGAACATAAACATGACATATGGCTCAACAAGAAACAAGGGTAGGTAGGAAATAGGTGTGGGCAGGTATGAGAAACAATATAATATTCCACATGAGTTGGAATGTAACAACAAGATCAACACCATAAAAGGTGGAAATTCTCCTACACACACTATCCCAATGTGACACAAACACCCAAGTGTCTCATACTCAAACTACTATGTAATGCATTTCCTAAGTAAACTTAAGTAAGGTGTAATAATATCCATGATGAATAATTATTTACACCAACAAAGATTTTTCCAAGATCAAGAGGTGATGGAAAGCACAAATAAGAGAGATAAAAATAGATGATAGAAATAAACTGTATTCTATCAAGATGAAAATATCGATGAACTGGATTATCAAGCATTACATACAATTAATATGAGCCTACTTATATAGGCAAGGCTATATGGATATGTGAGCACACAAGCATGACATGTGGCTCAATAAGAAACAAGGGTAGGTAGAAAATAGGTGTGGGTAGGTAGGAGAAACAATAAAATATTCCACATGAGGTGGATCACCCACTGAATGCAGAGTGTAACAACAAGATAAGTCCACAAAAGGTGGAAATTCTCCTACACAAACTATCCCAATGTGGCACAAATACCCAAGGGTCTCATATCCAAACTACTATGAAATGCATTTCCTAAGTAAACTTAAGTAAGGTGTAATAATATCCAAGATGAATAATTTTTTTACATCAACACCCCCCCTTAAGTGCAACTTAAGGGAATGCACTAAAGTCTACAATGCAACTAAACAATGCAAGATGGGTCCTGGCTACAAGGCCATGCTAGGTACCCATGTACAAATGCAAATGCAATCTCCCATAAATGGAGAAAGAGAGAAAAACCCAATGGGAAAAAACCCTCCCCCAAAAGAGAGATGATGAAAGCACATAATGCTCTCAATGATGAATCTCCTACAAAGATGGTCCAATGATGTTGACCAAAATTCCTCCCCATAAGGAAGAAAGAGAGCCAATGCTGCACCAATAATGTCAAAGTGTGACAAAACCAGGTACCAAGTCGATGATGATGAATCACTCACTGCAACAAAAAGAAGATTAGACATGGAGACAACCTGCTATGAGCATCATCTAGATACTCAGAAATAGCAAAAATACTAGTACAATCCAAGTCTCACAAGAGCCATGCACAAATGTGTACAATCTAAGTCTCAACTTGAGCCATGCACCAAGTCTCACAAGATATTCCTAATCTAAGTGTACAAGAGGATTACATCAAATAGTCAACAATGACAAGATACAAAGAGGTGTGGTACTTTATGATAGTGCAAGTACAAAATTGCTCATGCAAGAGCATACATCATGATAAAATATTCAATGTGGAAACATGAAAAATGATGCCACCAACAAAGAAGCCCTGTAGAATACTGCAAATGAAAATGCCTCGGAATGAAATTTCACCAAGAGATATAAATGAACAACTGAACCCCCATAAAAAGATCATGTTGGCACTTGCAAATAATGACAAAGTGGACTTCTGATTTCAATTTACAACTTCTCAAAATGAGATCTAAGAGACTTCAACAAATACTTTTATTGATCTAAACTAAGATCCAAGCAAAATTCAAGTACCAAATATGCCAAAAATGGCCAAATACTAAAAGTACAATTTCTACTTAAAATCACTGCAAACAAATGGCAGATTATGAAAGTAGATGAAAAAATATGCACTTTAAAAAAATGACACCTGAAAAGGAGTCCATATGAGCCCAAATGAAGCCTCCAAAGTTGTAAAAATTAGGATTTCATGATTTTAAAAAATCTTGTATTTGAAAATCCAAAAAATCCTATATGATTGTATAGATCACAAAATTCTACCCCAAAACAAAAAAAATTGCTCAAAAAACGGAGTCCAGATGAGTCAGATATCGCTATTTGAAAATTGTCTGCAAAATTATAATTTCTGGAAAATTTCTGCTGCGGCTTCAAACTTCAAATCCCTCTAGATTTGGCCTCCAAAGTCCAATTTGGATGAAACAAAAGGCAAAACTAACTTTCTTGGACCTCCTCAATCCAATGGTAACCTCAGATTTGACCCATCAAGCTTCAATAATAAGCTGCAATAGAAAGCTCCAAAATGCAAACCCCAAATAACATCAAATTTCTCTCAATTGGCAAACCAATGACACTCTAATGGCTCTGATACCATGTAAGATTTTGCCAAGATAAAAAGGCAATGGAAAGAACAAATAAGAGAGAAAAAAATAGATGATAGAAATAAACCGTATTCTATCAAGATGAAAATACCGATCAATTGGATCATCAAGCGTTACATACAATTAATATGAGCCTGCTTATATAGGCAAGGCTATATGGATATGTGAGCACACAAGCATGACATGTGGCTTAATAAGAAACAAGGGTAGGTAGGAGAAACAATAAAATATTCCACTTGAGGTGGATCACCCATTGAATGTGGAGTGTAACAACAAGATAAGTCCATAAAAGGTGGAAATTCTCCTACACACACTATCCCAATGTGGCATAAACACCCAAGTGTCTCATACCCAAACTACTATGAAATGCATTTCCTAAGTAAACTTAAGTAAGGTATAATAATATCCAAGATGCATGGGATAACGCAAATGTTTCATTTGTTAGCTCTTTTGCAGCCAAAGTTAGCGCTTTTTTCTTTGTTTTACGCATATGTTCTTAGTTTTAGCGTATTTGCACAAAAAGTTAGTGCATATGCTTGAGTTTAGCGTATTTGCATTTAGAGTTAGTGCATATGCTCAATAGGATAGCGCAAATGCTCAAAATTGATTTTTTGATAAGTGCAAAGGCTAAAAATCACTTTGATGATTAGATTTAACATGTGTAATACGCATTGATGATGAAATAGAGACTTGATTGATTGATTCGAAGAAACCAATTTAGTTTCTAATGCAATCGCTTATCAAAGTTTTGATTGAGCTCAGTGATTGATAGAAAACCATAATTGATAGGTTTTAAAATGATTTGATAGTGTAAATTGCTTCAATTTAATGTGATAGATAGATAGCGTAGATTGCTAGAGTTTGATTTGATAGATATATATCATAGATTGCTTTAGTTTGATTTGATAGATAGATAGTTGATTGCTTTAGTTTGATTTGATAGCTTTGATAGTTGATTGCTTGATTGATTGATTAATTCTCTTGATAAATAGGAGAAACTTGATGTTCTCTAGTGTTGGGAGAAATTATCGGCAGTACGACATTTAGTGCCAAAGCTGACACAGGCTGAGATTAGACATATAGATGCTTGTGGTTTACGCCATCTTTTGTATATGCCTGAGATTACACATAATAGAGGATTGTTGACAGTGTTAGCCGAGAGATGGCATAGTGAGAATAACACTTTCCACTTGCCTATGGGTGAGATTAGTGTGATGCTCGAGGATGTCTATAGGATTCTGCACATCCTAGTGACTGGCGAGTTAGTGCAATATGATTTTCAGTATCGTGTTGGGAGAGAAGCTTGTAGAGCCATTTTTGTTGATGATAACATCGCTAGAGGAGAGATCCGCTGGGAGGATATGGTGATGTATTATGAGACTCTTCCTGTGATTCTTGTTGGTTTGATTGGAGGATTTATTTGTCCTGATAGGCGGTCGCAAGGTTTTTCTGTTGGATGGGGTGAGATTTTCCTGAGTATGCTGCAACATTGTACTCGATATGCTTGGGGTGTTTTTATGTTGGCTCATTTATATCATGATCTTCATCAGGTAGTGTATGATGAGAGTGAGATTTTATCTACAGGATGCACTTAATTGTAGATCTAGTGCTGGGAGCACATTGCTGTTACTCGACCTATCCATCACAGAGTTCATGGAGAGAGACAACCATATGTATATTTTTCTGTAGGTATCCTTACTCAACATAAGCTGGGTAAGATGGAGTATTGGCATTGGGTGCTTGATTCATTGGATAGGATTATTTGGAGACCATATGTTGATTGTAAGCCATGGATGGATGATGCATGAACATTTCCATTTATCATGCAAAGTAGATATCTCATTGGTCAGACTCCTTACATTGTTAAGCAATAGTTGATTGGTCGCATTTTCAGATAGTTTGGGATGATCTAGCCTTTGTTTACTAGTGTTACAATATATGCTCAGTGTTATAGAGATAGACGAGATTGGGGACCTTCATTATCATTTGAGATTGCTCGTGTAGAGTTTCTTGCTACTCAGAGAGTGGCTTATGATATGAGATTGCATATTCTTGATCATGGGGTTATTGCAAAGTATGCTCAGTATATATTAGGTCATCCATTTCCTTGTATTATTGATCCTATAGATCATCCTCCCAAGTCAGGAGATGAGGATGATGATTCAGATGATCCAGTTTTTAGGAGATGGAGATGGAGATGAGAGCTCAGAGCTACTCAGGAGGTTGGAGGAGGTGGAGATGAGGGTGGTGATGATGGTGGTGGTGGTGGTAGGAGACCTGGACGGAGGGGAGGTCGCTTGAGAGTCCATGGAGGACCATTTGGACCGATTGGCAAGATTGGGAGACCACATCCTATGGGTGGGAGGGATGTTAGATGGATTGGGAGGGAGCATGGCAGGGTAGGTATGAGATCACCGAGAGGGTTTCCATTGACAAGAGGAGGCAGGGTGACTAGACTGGATGGGGGTTGTGGGAGAGGCATTGATTTTGGACAGATTCAGCCAGACCCTAAGGTTATTATAGCTTATGGTGGAGATGATGAGGATCTTGAGGATCATGTTCCCCTCATTAGATGATGGGTTTGGAGAGTAAATCGGATGGAGATTCTAGTTGTTAGATAGGGTGGTGAGGAGGGGATTGGGGTTCATGCAACACAACAGGATTTGCCAAAGTACGATGCACCAGTGCATGATATGCCAAAGCAGGAGACCATTGACAGTCTTAGAGCATAGATCAATCATCTTCGAGCATAGGTGCAGAATCTTATAGTTGAGAGAGATAGAGTTGTTAGGAGACAATAGGATACTTAGGGTCTTCTTGATCATATTCAGTAGGTTGGATCAGGTACTCTCTCTGTTGACACTATTAGAGCACTAGTTCAGGCCGAGAAGGAGACTTCCCACTGGCGATGACGGTATGAGGAGGTAGTTGCAGAGAGAAAAGAGCAGGTAGTTATCATACCACCATGTTAATGGATACTAGTAGTGGTGGGGTCATGGGACCTCCTCAGAGGAGTGGTGAGCATGGGAGATATACATCTAGAGGATCTCCTTGCCCACAACCACAAAGATGGACAAAGTCAGGTGGTAGTGGTACAAGACAACTGTGACTTAATTTGGAGCATTTGTATTGTTTATTTGATATCATTATATACCTAGACTTTTATTGTTTTATAATGATCTATATGCAGACATGGACTCTATATGATGATGATCTTTATTATGCATGTTACTCTATATGATGATGATGCTTATATGCTTTGATTATATGGATGCAATGATTAGATGGATGATGATGTTTGTTGCATGTTACTCATTTTGATGATGATGATGCTTTATATGATGATGCAATGATAAATGTTTTTTGATTTTTGATTTTGATGACCTTGGATGCAAATGAAAATGATTACTTAACTTAAATGATAGGTAAATGATTCAAATGAAATGATCTATATGGAAATGTAAATGAATGATTGATTTGGTTTGGTTTTATAATGATATAAATGTAAATGATCTACATGAAATATTTTTGAATTTATATGTAATGCTTATAATGATTATGAATCTAAGTGCAAAGATGCAACTAAATGATCATTAATGGAATGATAATGCAAATAATAATGATGATACACTACATGATGAATGAAATGCACTTAATTAAATGAAAACTAATGCAATGATAAAATGCAACTAAATGAAATGGATAATGATTAAAATGATTCTGAAAAATGAATGCACCTATAATGATTAAATGCAAATTGTTTTTGTTTGTCCAAGTATACTCAATCTTTATTTATGGCCATTGATCTGTTAATGAAATGAAATGCTTATAATGTAACTAACAAATGAATGCTTATAATGCACATGAATAATGAGCTAATGAAATGATCTAACTAAAAATTGTACTGCCATTCTTCATATGCTATCTTGTAATAGTGCTTGAGTTCATCATGGAGCTTTAAAATGTTGTAAGAAAATACAAGCAACTTGACATAATGATTCAAGATGACCTGAGTATTCCTTAAATGGATTTTGATATAGCAAGTTAATACAAGCAACTTGATATAATGGATCAAGTTGACCTAAGCATTGCTTGCAGAATAGACAAGGATTATCTCATTTCATGCATGACTTGGAACGTCCTCCTTGATCTTTTGTCGATCATATCTTGAGAAAAGTTCATACTAAAGTAGGAGATAAACCACATACAACAATCAAAGAAAAATAATCATGCCTCATCATAGCTTCTCTAGTCATGGACATCCTTCAGTTGCACAGAGTAAATGATTAGCAATAAAATCAAGATAGAAACATCGAATCTTGCGTGTCATTCACATGTTCTAATGGTCATTAACTGATATAATCATCTTAATGAATGATCTTTGATAATCCCATATTACTTGCTGATTGATTCTTCATTTCCTAAGTTTCACAATTTAGTTGTTATGAAATGCCTTGATTTTTGTTGCTTTGTTGCTCATTATTTGTTTCAAAATCCTAGGTGTTTTTTGATTTTTCTAAGTTTTCTAAATGTTTTGGGATTTTCAAAGATTCAAAAGATCACCTTAGTAAAAGGAATTATGATTTTGGCCCCAGCAGAAACAAAAATTTATTATGGATTTATAAATTGATCAAGATCCAAACCATGGCGGAATAGAAATGCAAATATGATTGATTTTGATAAAATCTAAGATAGTGACTATGACAAGTATGTCAAAGATTGATAACTGTTGGTAAGCTACATATTTTCTTGCTAATGGTTCAAAACAATGGATGCAAAAGATAGAATGAATAAGCTAGGATATGATGGAAGTGATAGATTGGATATGATAAAGTGGATAGGTGCAAAAAGCGATCTCATAGATGAAGGAACTCACTTCATAGATAGCACCTGTTTATGAGGTTTTCACTGTCAAAATTTATTGCATTTTTTTTTTCATATTTTGATTTTTGTTTTTCCCTGATTTTCATTGTTTTATGCTTTTTATTGATTTTTTCAGGACTTTATATCTCAAGCATATAATTTATTGAGATGGATAGAATTGATAGGTTCATCAAACCAATCACTATCAGGGGTAGATAACTTTCATGCTCCCGATCCATATGCTGCTACTATGATAAAAGGTCCTAGCCAATTTGGTTCAAATTTTCCCTTCTTTTCTTGATCTTGTTGATTTCTTGGATTCTCTCTTAGAACTATATCTCCAATATGGAAAATACACAGCTTGACTCTATGGTTATAGCTTCTTGCCATTCTTTGTTGGTATACTTTCAAATGTTCTATTGCATTTTGGCAACGTTCCTGAATCAGTTTTAATTCCTGGAGATGAGAGACTCATTCTTCTTCTTCTGGTATAAGATCTTGCAAGGATACTTGTAGAGAAGGTATCTCTACTTCTATAGGTAATATGGCTTCTGATCCATAGACCAAACAATTTGGATTTGCCCCCGTTGGAGTGTAGATGCTAGTTCGGTATGCCCAAAGAGCAAGATTTAGCTGAATGTGCCAATCTTTTCTAGCTTCATTGATTGTTTTCTTCAAGATTTTCAAGATAGTTTTGTTTGATGCCTCAGATTGACCATTACCTTGTGGATAATATGGAATAGAGAACCTATGTTGGATATGAAATTGTTCACATAGCTCTTTCACATCTTGATTTTTGAATGGTCTTCCATTATCAGTGATAATGGTCATAGGAACTCCATAGTGACAGATTATATAATTAAAAATGAATGATGATATTTGTTTTCCTATCACTGTTGTTAAAGGCACTACTTCAATCCACTTAGTAAAATATTCAGTAGTAATTAGAATAAACTTATGTCCATTAGAAGATGAGGGATTGATCTTTCCTACCACATCAAGGCCCCATTGTGAAAATGGCCATGATCCTGTCATAGGATATAACTCTTGTGCTGGTGCATGAATGAGATTTCCATGGATCTAACATTGTTTACATTTTCTAGCATATGTGAATGAATATCTTTCCATAGCAGGCCAAAAGTAACCCATACGAAGAAGTTTCTTATCCAGTGTTAAACCACTTGAGTGTGTCCCACAAATACCTGCATGAATGTCATTAAGAACTTTCTCAGATTCATCTTTTTCTAAGAAATCTCAACAAAGTACCATCTAGACCATGCCTATATAAGATATTAGCAATAATAGTATAGCGAGAAGACTGACGGATAAAATTCCTTTTCTGATTACGAGATAAGTCAAGAGGAAGGATATGTTCTTTTAAATACTGATAAGTTTGACCGTATAAGGAATGATCGGTTCCTAATATATGGTAAATTCTATAGGTATGCTGGGATTGAATGGTAGGGGTTAAGATATCTTCCATGAAAAATTTGTAACATTGTTGACTCTCCTTATTTTTCAAGAGAGATGCTATTGTAGCCATTGCATCTGCTGCTTTATTGTCATTTCTTGGAATCTGGGTGAATGTGATTTCCTTAAAGTGCTCTTTAAATTTCTCTACCAGCTATTTGTATGGCATAAGCTTATCATCCTTTGTTTGATATTCATCATTTACTTGATTGATGATAAGTTGTGAATCACCATAGACATGTAGTTCTTTGGTATTCCATTAAATAGCCATTTTAATCCCTGTAGCTAATGCTTCATACTCTGCAGTATTATTAGTGCATGGAAACCACAGTCTATATGATTTCAGAATTGTGTGTCCTTGAGGTGTGATGACAAAGATTCCTACGCCTGATCCATCTTGTGTATAAGAACCATCAAAGTACAATTCCCAAAAGTTTGTACTTACTGTCAAGATATCTGCATCAGGAAATTTGATATGCAAAGACATGTTATTTTGTAAAGGTGCATCAGCCAATTGATCAATGATCACTTGTCCCTTGATAGCTTTCCGGTAAACATATTCTATGTCAAATTCATTCAGTATCATAACCCATTTGGCTAGTCTCCCTATTAATGTTGACTTGCTCAATAAATATTTGAGAGGATCTATCTTTTCTATTAGTTTTACAAAATGAATCAACATATAATGTCGCAGCTTCTGAGTTGCAAATACAACTGCTAGACATGTCTTTTCTATTGAGGAATAATTTAATTCATAGCCAACAAGTGTTCTACTGATATAGTAAACTGCTCTTTCTTTTCGTTCATCATCATGTTGGGCTAAGAGGGCTCCTAATGATACATTTGTTGCTGAGATATAGAGCAATAATGGTTTCCCTTTGGTTGGTGATATCAGTACTGGAGGACTCATAAGATATTCTTTTATTTGCAAAAAAGATTCTTCACATTTTAGATCCCATTTGAATGGAACATTTTTATGTAGAAGATGGGTAAATGGAAGACATCTATCTACTAACTGAGAAACAAATCTCCTAATTGATTGCAATCTTCCTTGTAAAGATCACACTTGACTTATGTTCCTAGGTGACTCCATCTCCATGATAGCTTTGACTTTTTCAAGATCTACTTCAATGCCACGAGCTGATATAATGTACCTAAGGAGATTTCCAAAGGTTACCCCAAATGCACATTTCTTTGGATTTAATCTCAATTGATATCTTTCCACCCTGTCAAAAATCTTGCTTAAAATGTTCAAATGTTCTTGTCTTGTATAAGATTTTGCAAGTATGTCATCAACATAATCTTCCATAAATGTATGCATCATATCATGGAAAACTATTGTCATAGCCCTTTGATAAGTCGCTCCTGCATTCTTAAGCCCAAATGGCATAACATTCCAGCAATATATTCCCTATGCACAAGTGAAAGTTATCTTTTCTTGATCTTCAGGTGCAATTCTTATTTGATTATATCTTGAGAAGCCATCCATTAATGAAAACATCTCATGTCTTGCTGATAAGTCCACTATGATATCAATGTTTGGTAGCAGGAAATCATCTTTTGGACATGCTTTATTTAGATCTCTAAAATCTGTACAGACCCTTATGCTTTTATCTGGTTTTGATACTAGTACAATACTTGAAACCCATTCTGGATAAGCAACAGGTCTTATAAAACCCACTTCTAATAGTTTCTTCAGCTCAGTTTTAACAAGAAGAGCAATGTGCAGATGCATCTTAGCTTCTGCTTAACTGGTTTTTCTTTTAAATCCACATTAAGATGATGCATGATAAGATCTAGATTAAGTCCTAGTATATCTATATAGGACCAAGAAAAAATTATTTTCCTTTGCTTAAAGAATTCCATGTATTCATTCCTCTCTTTTTCTGATAATGAGGCAACATAATGAAGTATTTTGGGATCATTTGATGTACCAATGTTTACCACTTCTATTGGTTCTATCAGGATAGCAGATCTCTCCTAAAAATATGCAGGAAGAATGTCAAACTTTCCATCTTTTGGTGCCTCAAAGAGGTTTTTACCATCAGATACATCCTTTGTTTTTTCTTTTGATTGATCTAGTGTTGCCATGAAATGGTTTTCAACAATAGGTCTCTTTCGTTGTTTTATTTTGCTTTTACAACTGGAAAGTTTGGCATTCTCCTGACCATGAGAAACATCACTTGATTCTGCAATGGAAGATATCTTAGGTGGGATGGGTTCAACAACGTTAAGGTACATGACTAAGTCATGATCATTGGAAAAGACATTCAGTTCAAGGTTGTCTAAATTATCCCAATCAATTAGTTTGGGATGAAGAAGGGGTAAATCATAATCACTACCATCATTAGGTGTTTCCATGTTCATGACATAATGATCCTAACTTGGCAAAGAATAGGTAGTGTCATAGATTAAATGTTTTTGAGATTTGTCTTTCTCAAGCGTCTCTGAATTAGTTCTAACAAAATCAATGTTATCATTTTGTAGTTCACACTCAAGTGGTTCTTCAACTGACGTTTGTCCCTTAAATGAATGGATTATATCAACACACACATCTTTAATACTACAAATTCCTTCTTGATTGACTTGATTTGCATTTTGGAGTTGACATACTTATGTACATGATAAAGAGGATTCTTTTGCTAGATTTTGTCTCCTTTCAAACTCAACTTCTTCTGGACTAATAATCAATCCAACTTGACTATCTCTTAATTATTCTATGGTTCTGCCATATCTGGATACATCTTGTTCCTCTTTTGATGAAAAGCTTGTATTTTCAGATGCTTGATCTATCCTTGTTTGTACTTCTTGTGGATTTACTTATTTGTCTTTGTCATTCCCTTTCCTTTTTGCATATGCCTCTTTTCTCTGAATTCTGAGTTTTTCTTGTCTTGTTTCTAACTTCATCTTTTGTTTTGCAATAGACAAGTCTTCTTTTGTGATCTTCTTGGTCTTCATTGCGTTCCTTACTTAATGTGGCAAATAAGACATCTGGACCCTATTCATACTCATTTGAATCTATCTCTGAATCATGATCTAGGACTACTCCACTATACCATACAGGAATGTTGTTTGGTGCAAAAAGTTCTCCAGTTTCTGTCATCTCTATTTTTACTGCTTTTGGAATATCTTGTTCAGATTTTGCATTTGTTTGTATTTCCAGAACTTGTTGACAAGATTTCTCTTTACCCTTTATGGTAATCTCCTTGTCTTTCTTTTCATGTTCTTCTTGCTTCTTTTGTTTATTTGCTACTATTTTTGTAGCTTGATGTATCTTTTCTTGCCAATTTTCTTCTTTAAAAACTGATTTCTTTTTCCATTTTTGTTGTTGATGATTATGTTGCTTTTGATTGGATTTTAGATATCCAAGCTTGGATTTATCTTCTTTGGATTGCGAGTGTGGACACATAGGTTCTGAAATACCTTGATGTCACTTACCAATTGGTCCTTTTCCTTCATATCCCATTTTTTGCATGATTTCATATCCTTTGCCATATTTTTTTATGAGAATATTGACTTCTGCTGCTATTGCTATAGTTTTATCTTCATCCTTGTACAACCAACGAAGAATGTCTTTGTCTTCATTTTCTTCTTCAAGAGTTTCAACAATAACAAATGTCCCTTTAAACATATGTTTTGGTTTTTTTGATGTCTTTGATTGAATATCTGAAGGCTTTCCATATGACTTAGGGGAAAGTGGAAATTATTCAAAGAATACTTTCCCATTCCTTCATCATTTAACTTGAGCTTTTCTTCAAAAGTTTCCCATAACTTTGCTTGAATTTCTTTGGTAGGATATACTGATTCTCTATTATGTGGAACTCTTGTATCTTGTGTTGCCTTCAAATTATTGCAATATTGACTAGTATCTGTAATTATAGTGATCTCTTTTCCTTTATGAGGAAATTTCACACAGTGATGATATGTAGAAGGAGCTGCTTGTATCTTCTGAATCCATGGTCATCCTAGAAGAATGTTGTAAGAGAGGTTCAAATCTAAAACCTGACACAATGTATCCCTTTCCATAGGTCCTATTCTTATTGGTAGTACAAGAGTTCATTTAGAAGAACATTCTGCTTCATCGTAAGCCTTGATGGTTGTTTTCTTTCTCAAGTCCACTGCTTTTTCTGAATATCCCAAAGCTTTTATCAAACTTAATGCACAAATATTTAAGCTAGCTCCTCCATCTATGAGGACACGTTTGACATGAGTTTTATTAATGGAGACTTCAACATGTAAGGGAGCATTGTGAGGATGTTGTAAAGATGCATCATCATTTTCAGAAAATGATAAGCAATGAGGAGCTACAAGGTGTCCTACCATGTTTTAGAACTGATCTACATCCAAATATTTTGAAACTGTTGTTTCCACTAAAGCTTTCTCTAAAATTTTCTTATGCATAGGTGAAACCTTAAGAAGTTCCAGAATTGATATTTGAGCATGTATTCTTTGTAATTACTCTACTAAATTGTATTGTTGTGAAGTGGATGCTGGGTCTTTTGCTATACTTGGAAAGGTAACTTTTTCTTTGCTTCTCATGATAACATTGATTGGTTATAAAGATGAATTATCTTTAATAATGATCACATTTACCACATCATCATATGTATAAGTGTAATTCACTTTGGATTTTCCTTTATCATCTTTTAATTGGGATGATTCACCTTTGTCATAATTTGGAAGTGGAGTTTTGAAAGCCAAGTGTGATTTGTTTGTCTTATGGCTATCGATTGTGATGATTCCATTATCGATTAGATCTTGAATAAGGTGTTTCAATCTTTGACAATCATATGTTAGGTGTCCTTTATTCGGATGATAATTACAAAAATGATTGTCATTCCACCAATTGGGCTTGACCGATGGTTCATAATTTCTTGCTTCTAGTAAAACAATCAATTTGTTGGCAAACATAGTTTTTAGAGCTGATTCTAAAGGTTCTCCAATGTTTGTGAATTTCCTCCGAGGATTGGAGAAAAAGGACATGGCTTTATTATTTTCTAGATTGTTATTGTTCAGCATTTGACTTGATAGATTAAAAATTGGTTGTTGTTGTTGTCTTGTAGTACTATTATCATCATTTCCTTCATTGCTGACATTCCTATTCTTTGACCAGAACTTGGGTTTGTCATTTTTGTTGTTGTGGTTGTTGTTATTATTGTTGTATAAATTATTGTAAAGTTTTAGTTCTCTTTTCTTTACCATTGCATTCTCTATTTTTAGACCATTCTCGATCATTTTGGCAAAAGAGGGAGGACATTGGATCCTTAGTCGATAACTCATTTCACTAATAAGATTATCAATGAATATGTCCATTTTTTCTTGATCAGGTACATCTCAGGGATACCTATTAAACATGAATTTCCATCATTGTAAGAAGATCATAAGGATTCACCATTCTTTTGTTTAACATTGTATAGATCCAACATTGTTATTTCATTCCTTATATTGTAGGAGTATTGTGAAATAAATCTATTCACAAGTTCTTCAAAAGATTTGATTCTGAATGGTAATCTTGAAAATCAATCCATTGATTGTCCATTAAGACTCCTAGGAAAAAGATGCATGAGGTAAGTTTCATCATGAGCAAATTCCATGCTCATAGTACAAAACTCCCTAATGTGATCTTGAGGATCAAATTTTCCATCATATTTGTCATATTTAGGAATCTCGCAATGTTGCAGAAATGGTATCATATTCAGATTTTTATCAAAATGATATGGGCATATATCTTCTAATGAATGCTTCTTGGAGCTTGTTCCATTTTGCATGTCTTGTATCTATTGTTGTAGAGTTCATATTTGTTGAGTAAGATTTGACAATGAATTATCCACATAGTTTCTCCTTGTTTCTTCGCGAGTTCTCTTATCACTACGCTCTTTTCTTTTGTCATCCCTTTCTTTCCTTTTTTCTTCATTGATTTCTTTGTTCACATCTTCGTTATTTGGCTAATCTATGTTTTGGATGTTACTTGCCTCAACATCTTATTTCAAGCTTTCTATGTTAAAGTCTTGTGGTAGTTTAGCTCCAGATTTTGCTAACATCAAGAGATATTTCTCTTTTTGCTTTTTCAACAATTTTTGCATTAGCCTATCAAATTTGAAATCTTTCTCAAGGTCTCTAATGGTACTATTGATTGCTTCTTCATCAACAGTGGTAAATCCAAAAGTTTGGAATACAGGATTATCTTCTTCCTTCATTTGTTGTTGTTTTCTAAGTTGTTCATGTTGGGCTCTAGTCCAAATTGGCATGTGATTATTTCAAAGTTATTGAAATTTCCAAAGGACAAAGTCAATAGGTGATTATTGGTTTACGAAGATATACCTTGTTGATTTTACCACTATTGTTTGTTCGTTGGGATAAAGAATCTCTTTGTTGAAAAGCATGTCTTTGCAAAATTTCACCATCAAATTCTGTACCACAGCCACGTAAGTAGTGACAAAAATGGTGTAGGAATGTCCTATGTTTGAATAAGATCTTGTGATTGATATATAAGAATCTTATCCTTTTCTGCGTAGCTTTATAACTGGGTTTTCTTTTCTTAAGGTGATACTTAAAAGTCATATAAACATTTGACAATTTACAAGTTTGTTTGATTCCAATGTTGGTGCAATTATGATTTTGATATAACCTAGGTTCAAAAGAGGAAAGATATATCCAAGATTATGAACCTAGTATAGATTGATCAAGCTTCATGATAGAGGATTTGATTATCCTGATGAGAGACTTGATAATGATGTTGATTTTTTTTGCACTTAAGATGTTTGAATCAATAGCTTGTTGAATGTTGATGCTTATAGAACTTTTTGGGAATAACCTGTTGGATTAGTGGCCTAGTTGCTGAGCCAATTTGAAAATACGTGATGGTATAGAGACAAACCTACTTCAAGAATAATTTTGATACTAACATTTTGACACTTTGGTTTTGATCTGGTGTTCCAAGTGTTGGAAAGATTTCGTATTACCCTTTTGATCAAAGCTTTCAACAATTTGTTGGATTTTTGCTCACTCTTAGATGATAATTTTCTTCAATTTTTGACCATTTGGAACGTGTTACAGACATAGAAGACATAATTTCTAATTAAAAAAATGCACAAGCAAGTACAAATCTTATGGCAGGTTGAGACAATAGTTGTTGAATCTCACATGGGGTTTCCCCCGAGGCTATGTTATTCAAAGCGGATATTTAGATGCTTGACCCCACTAGCTCCACCCTCAGCACTCACTTCTTTGGGGCAGCCAAGCACCAATTTCCATGAAAAATCTTCATGGAAAACTTTATATCTCTACTAAGAACCATATGTGTGTGAGCCACTTCAGAGGTCCGACCTCTTGTGCCAACAGCTAGAAGGATTTTGGCAACTAGTACAAGTGGTTTTTAGTAAAGGCTTCCAGTCATGTGGCCATACAAGTGACACTTTCAGCTCTGTAAATACAGAAGGTTCCCAACCTATAGAGGTTATGCTCCATAGGGTTTATAGGGAAACATAGTGTCGGTATGAACTTATCAGCACATTTTTTTTGGGACTTTTGTCACAAACACGATTTATTTATAGTGGATTGGAAGGACTCGGTATTAGCCCCCTTCCACTTTAGGTCATTCCCCTCTCACTAACCCTCTCAAGGTAGCTCGGGAAGGTAGGACCTCTAAAGGATTTAATTGCTTGAAAGTAAAGAAAGCATAAAAGAGTGGGTTTGGCTTTTTGGTCACCCAATTAAGGGGAGAGCATATACCTACCACTTTCGAGACATAGAATATAAGTGTTCTTTTTAATCCTTTCAAAGAAATTGTTGGCTAAGTCCTATTTGGAGATGTTGCTCCAACAAGCATGGTGTTTATTTTAGCCTTTTTTTTTAGAAGTCTATGTGCAACTATTTTAGAGAAGTTACTAAATGAACAAGATATGATATGTTACTTCCCAAAATAAGGATTTTAATTAACTAGATGATGAAATGCATAAAATTTGTCTTAAATACCATCATCCACATGCATGTTAGTAGTCCAAAAAATCTGATTTCTTGGACATTCAAACTTGGAAGAAATTTTTTTGTTAGTTTGCAAACAGAAACGCTAATCAAACATATGCGCTATCTTCTTGCTCAAAAGCACTAACCTATAGATCAAAAGTGCTAACCTAGATTGCAAAAGCGCTGCTTTATGGATACAAAAGCATGATTTCTTTGATAAATGCGCTAACCTAGGACACAAATGCTCGAACCTGTGATGCAAGTGCACAGACTTTAAGACAAAAGCGCTAACCTAAAATTCTTATGTGCTAACCTATGGTGCAAATGCACTAACTTAGAATGCAAATGTGCTAGCCTGTAGAACAAAAGTACTATCAGAATTCACACATGCATGAATCTGCATTACAAATGCGTTAATTTTACTTTTTGTGAGATTTTTAAAGGTATATGCGAGGTCCATGAGCCCCACAGTGGGCACCAAAATGTGTCAACTTGAATTTCATCCTGAGAATGTTACCTGCAATAAGTTTGTTTCACAAAATACAAATGGAAATACTATAGGAAATCCAAACTCAACCAATGAAACTACATGAAGTAAATATAAAATAAAATACTAATATTACCTTCATGGCTTATGTCTCATTATGTCCTAACTCCACTATTCCTAGTTGCAGATGGTGTGCTCTCAGACAATGCACTGATGGCTTCCAAGATGGCATATGAAGAATGGATTGATAACTTGTAGTTAACTGATACTATGATATGCAATACTACATGATTATACTATTACTATTTTCTTCAAAATTAAAACTCACGGATGCATATGATTAGCTTGCAAAATGCACTTGAAGTCTCTTGAAGTCTAACTTGAAGATTCTTGAAGTCTAACTCTCTCTCAACTGAAGCTCTTGATTTTATAGATCTTGAGAGGATTAGATGTGGCTTAGATCAACGGTCCTGATTAGATCTACATATTTGGATGGCTGTGAGCAAAAGTGAAGGTTGAGAGAAAGGGGGAAGGAGAAGACAAGTGTCACTCATCTCACCTTGACTGGGTTGCTGGCTGAGAGAATCTAGGGATGGTTGGAGGAAATTTAGGCATGAGAGGACAAGTGGACTCAATTCCTTCCTAAGATGTAGGGGTGTTGGAGAGAATATAGAAGATGGTTATGAAATATGTGTATGTACACAATATTCATTAATTTTGGTGGTTGGAGATAAATGATGAATTAATATTTAAGAAATATTAATTTCCTTAGCCACATGTTTGATGAGTTGGCAAATGGAAGATGAAGTGGAGATGGAGGGTGAGTTGGATAAGAAAGATTAAATAATTTAAGAAATCATTTAATATTTGAGACTATAGGATAGGAGAATAACCATTAAATATTGGATATTTAATTGATTGGAGGAGATAATTAAATATTAGATATTTAATTAACTTGGAGGAGATAATTAAATATTAGATATTTAATTATTTTAGAGGAATAGAATAAATGAATTAATTAATAAAATATTAATTAATAGAAAGACACGAAAAGATGAATTGAATAAATTAATATTTTCAAATTAACTATTTAATAGAAGAATAAACATTAAATAAATATATAATATTTATTTAATCACTCATAGCCAATTTTATGTGTATACAGATAGAATGGAGAACCCCCATGAAGAGGGATTAGTAACAAGGCTTTGGACATATCTAGGTAAGAACAAAGTGTTGTATGATTCAATATTAGAATAATTCAAGCTTGTTGATTTATGTCTTACCATGATATTGGGTTTTGTGAAGGATGAGAGAGTTTTTTAGTGCTTTGGGGTTCCTATAATCAAAGATAAGAAACAAACTAGACAATAATTTGAAAAATCACTCGAGGCTCTATACATATAGGTATGATGTCCACACTTTTTCTTACAATAGGGCACTAAAAATCTAGAGGTTAAAATGTGAAAGAAGAGGTTTGGGAAATACTTCAAACCAAAGTGTGAGTGGGACAATTGACTCATGTGCTAGACCTACTGGTAGCATTGAGATGCAGTTCAACAAAGGCATGCAGACTTAGAGTGAAGAAAACATAGACAAGGATCAAGGATGCTTTGATTTTAATGAGGAGGAATGGCAATTGTAAGAGATTTAGGACTACCAGTTGATAGTTATTTATTAATCTTATTACTATATCTCATCATTCATATTAAAAAAATATACTATTGTGGTTGATAACTTTATGATATTTTATGTGTCTATCAAATTTTTGCAATTAAAATTTAATATTGAATTGCAATTGCATTTTTCAACTTTCTATTTTTAGATAGAAAATAGCAGAATAAAAGGGCATAATGTGTTTATTGATAGAGAGATGTTTATTTATACATGTTGAGATTTCCATTAATTCTTTCAAAACATAGCCATACGATACAATTCATTCAATACACAACTCTATGTGATTCTTTATGCAAAAGTTAATACCAAATTTCAGAACCCTTTGGAAATGACCTTGAATTCCCTTTTATAGAAACAAGGGAGCAATAACACCTTTAGGTTGGTTTGCAACATGTGAAGAATCAACATCAAAATCAATTACCAAGGCATTGAATCTATTGTCTCATCGATATAAGAAACTCACTACAATTTTACAAGGCCAAAGGTATCTATGACCATCATAGTCTGGATTAGAAATTTAGTAACTGCTACATGTCTTATGAGTCTTATTCAAAAAATAGAGTTCAAACTTCAAACTTAATTCAAGGCATGACAAATTAAATATACATAATAGCAGTTTACAAAACCTAGAAATCAGAAATAAAGAAATGTAAAAAAAATCAAAACCTGAAAGAAATTGAGAATACAAATTTACAAGGTTGAAGGTGTGCATCATAGGCTAGATTAGTAATAGTGAGTGTTGCATTTTTCTTGTTCATAAAATAGAGTTATTTCAAGCAATGCCAAAAGAATAAAACCTTGAAATTAAGAGTAAGAGCATAAAACTATGCAATACATACTATGATTCATGAGATATTTGTGCCAATTTTTGTAGGGTGCTCCAATCTTCGTCTGATGGAAGTCCAATTTCTTTTAAAGTATAGTAAGTCAAGTGCAACTTCGTCAGCAATTCATATTTGAAAAAGTGACTTGACTCAACTGTTTCACCCAATACCACATTAAAATTTGTCAATGGTTTGATGAAATATAGAAAGCTATGAGGAGTTGTGTCTGTAGGAAACAAGTCTAAATTAGACTTCATTTTGTCCTCCATCCATTTTTTGAAAGATTCTTTTCCAATGAATTTATTTGATATGTCAACACTCTTTGGAAAATAAATATTTAAAAAATTGGTTGTCTTTTATTGCAACTTGAATAAATTTTTCCCATCTTTATCCAAAATTTCTTATGCTTCCCTTAGTTTCTGGTATTTTTGACTGATACATGATGCCTTAACTGAGGCATCAATTTGGTTCTTAATTCCCTTGAATGCCAAATAGCTGCCACTATTACTATAGACTTCTTGTAAATTTTTTTTGCAATATTCTCTTTTGAATTAACATTTATGTTCTTCTCTTTCATTCAATTCCAACCATTCACATTGTTAGACAACTCAGATAACTAGAGCACAATTGAGAGGGGGGGTGAATCAATTGTCAATAGATTACAAAACTTTAAACATTCAAAATTGTATTACTAGACCATATAACCTCAATACCGAAATCCATAAACTAAATACTGGAATAGCAAATATAGCAATTAAGCATAAACATAAATAAAAAAATAGTTACCATCCATCCATAACACATGACACCAAGATTTATACGTGGAAAAATTGGTGAAGGGTAAAACCATGATGGGAAGCCTACCCATAGTCAGATAATACTTTTGTAATAAGTATGTGATTACAAAATGAGAGGCTTGCACATCCAGGAAGGCCAATAGCCTAGAGAACACCTCTTATCACAAAAGGAGCCTCACTGACTAAAAAAAAAGTCCACACTACAATCCAGAAAGATGAGTGAACTGCAAAGATATCATCTTCTATGCCTGAGTATAGTTTCAGTTAAGCTTAGTACCGGAAGTCTTAAACCTCTCTTACCAATCCAATCCGATCACCTGTGATAGACTAGAATCTCTTCATATGATTACAATCTTATTCGCACACAGATAATTGCATAACCCATAACCCATGACCATGACCATAATCTACAAAGAGATCTTACATCATATTTATACTAACTCGGGACCTAAACAATTAGGTCGGCCACCTAAAACATAATACAATAAATCCATAACATAAACTTGCAATCCAATGATCAACCAAGTCATCCTAAGATCGAAACAATATAATCTAATCAATAAATCCAACCGGTAACGCATCGGGATCATTCACCAACACGTTACATAAACCAGTCCATAACCTAGGAAAATAAGACCAGACCCAAAATAGGTCACCATAAACCAAAACCAACACCATTGATCAACAAGAACACAAACACAATAACCAACAACATCTTGGGAGCCATCTAAAAGTTGCACAAACACCAGTTATCAAGTGCATCAAAAGATCTTCAACAAAGCTTTGTCGATAAAACCCTTGCCGGTGACCAAAAGGCTTACTAGAACAAATGATAGCTTTTGAGTCATCAAATCCTGAACCAATTGATCATGATACACATCTGAATAGCATGAATGACAGATCTAAACCATTTCCACAAATCGAAGCATGTCAGAGCATACCAGATTATAATCCAACCACTCTACCATAACCAATTGGAAAACGGTAAACAACTAGGTGTTGCCATCAATGACAAAACAATAATGCAACACATAATCAATTCCTCCAATTTTCCAACAATCTCCCCCTTTGGCATTGATGGCAACACTAGATGTGAAAAACATGCAAATGCCTAGAAATGCCAAACAGGTCTCCCCCAAAGGAAGACAACCAACAATCTCCCACAAAATAATATCCTATTAAGTTCTTATCTCTCCCCTTAATGAATATATCTATCCCTTATGTTTTTCACAAGAATATCTCTCCCCCTTTGATATCAATGCCAAAAATCTAACATAAATATCAAAGATAAATCATAAATCCTTTGAACCACTCATCTAACTACTATCCCTGAGTAGTAGCATGAACACATCAATCCAAAATGAATAGTATCTCTGTAAATGTATACTAGACTGATGCCAATCAATATCATTCAAGTTTCTACCAGAGGGGCAGAAACCCCCTATCTATCTCTAAAGTACTCAAATGATTCCTTAGGCAAAGTTTTAGTGAAGATGTCTGCAACCTACTCTTTAGTGTTCACATAAACCATTCTAACCTCATTTTCTTCCACCTTCTCCTTCAAAAAGTTGTACTTGATAGATATGTGTTTTGTCTTATAATGAAATACCAGATTCTTTGATATTTCAATAGAAGTAGAGTTATCATAGTGAATAACTATCAGTTCATTACAATCCACCCTTATATCCTTCAATATTTTCTTCATCCATAGAACTTGTGTACAGTTAGTAGAAGCAACAATATACTCAAATTCAGTTGTAGATAAAGAGGTGCATGACTATTTCTTGCTGATCCATGAAACAAGTTTCTTTCCAAGAAAGAAAGCTCCACTAAATGTGCTCTTTCGGTCATCAACATCTCCAACCCAATCTGCATCTGTATATGCATATAGTATAAAATCATCATTTTTAGGATGCCACAAACCATATTCAGTTGTTCCCTACAAGTACCTGAAAATCCTTTTCACTACACTCTCATGATTTTCTCTAGGATCACTCTAATATCTTGATACACTACAGTCTTCTTTCATTATATTTGGTCTAGTCAGAGTCAAATATAACAAACCTACAATCATATACTTGTACCTTTTAGGATTTACCAATGTTGATGCATCTTTCTTTGTTAATTTCTCACTTGTAACCATAGGAGTACCAATCAGTTAAAAAATTTCCAAACAAAATTTCTTCAAAATATCTCTAGCATACTTAGTTTGACATATGAAAATACCTTTATCATTTTGAGTAATCCGCAAACCTAAGAAAAATTTCATCTCTCCAATCATAGACATCTCAAATTTATTCTTCATATTATTAGAGAATTCCATATATAACTTATCCTCACCTCCAAAAATGATATCATCAACAAAGACTTCAACAATCAATATATCATCATCAATGATCTTATAATATAAATTGTTGTCAGCATTACCTTTAGTGAAACCAAGCTTCAAAAGATATTTATTCAACCTTGCATACCAAGCTCTAGGGGCTCATTTCAATCCATATAAAGCTTTCTTTAACCTGAAAACCATGTTCTTGTCATCTGAAAGTGAAAATCCATCAAGTGTCTCAATATAAACTTCCTCTTCAAGATCTCCATTTAGAAATACACACTTAACATTCATCTGATAAACCTTGTAGTTTTTATGTGCAACATAAGCAAGAAATAATCTCACAGCTTCAATCCTAGCTACTGGTGCAAAGGTTTCATCACAATCAATTCCTTCCTTCTGAGAATATCCTTTTCAAATTAATCTAGCCTTATTCCTCACAACTTGTCCATCTTCATTCAATTTATTCCTAAAAACCCATTTAGTTCAAATAACATTCCTATTTTTATGTCGGGGACCTAAAGTCCATGTGTTATTCTTTCCATTTGATCTAATTCCTCTTCCATAGCTTTCATCCAAAATTCATCTTTACATGCTTCAATTATTGATGCTAGTTCAACTTGAGAAATCAAACATTCCTCATCAACTACCAAGCTTCTTCTTGTCATGACTCATTTATTCTTCTCTCCAATGATCTGATCTTCTAAGTGATTCAACCTTACATACCTAGGAGTCTTTTGATTTTTTGTTCCTCTTCTCTGATCTTTAGTTACTACTGAGGTAACTAGTTCAACATTTTGTTCTGATGTAGGTGCTACTGGTTCAGTTATGATCATTTCCACTACTAGTTCTCTCTCATAAGTTCTGATTTGATTTATGTTTTGCTCATCCATCTTGACATTAGTGCTCTCCACAATTTTCTACAATCTTTTGTTATAACGTCTATATGCTTTGATTTCATTAGAATAACCAATAAATATCCCTTCATCACATCTAGGATCAAACTTTCCAATGGAATCATCTCTTTTGATATAGCATTTACTACGAAAGATTCTGAAATACTTAAGTGTAGGTGTATGACAAAACCATAACTCATAAGGTGTCTTACCGATGTCTCCTTTGATATGAACTCTATTGAATGTGTATACTATTGTGCTAATAGATTCTCTCTAGTAGATATGAGGCATATTAGCCTCCATCGTCATGGTTTTAGCTGCATCCAAGATAGTTTTTTTCTTCCTTTCTACAACTTCATTTTGTTGAGGTGTCCTGGGTGCAGACAACTGTCTCCTTATTCCATGCTTCTCATAATAACAGTTAAATTCACTGGATATGAATTATCCACCCTAATCAAACCTTAAAAATTTAATCTTCAATCCTATCTCTATCTCAACTTTAGCATTAAAGATTTTAAACTTTTCAAATGCTTCAGATTTCTCCCTTAGAAAATTAACCCACATCATTCTAGAATAGTCATCAATGATTAGCATAAAATATCTATCACCCAAAAAACTTTTGATTCTAGTAGGATTAGACAAATTAGTATGAATAAGATCAATAACATCATTATATTTGTCTTGTATGCTCTTAAAAGAAGTTATGATTTACTTTCCCATTTGACATTACTTACATACTGGATTATAAGGCTTCACATTCTTAGGTATACCTCTAACTGCCTTAGTTGAATTGGTCTTTACAATGCAATCAAAATTCACATGACACAACCTCTTATTCCAATGCCAATTCTCATCAATTTTTACAATCAAACATATCTTCTCATCGGAGTTCAAATGAAAGATGTTACCTTTAGTCTTTATACTAGTTGCAATCTCCAATCCTGATTTGTTGATAATCTTGCATTTTTCATCCTTAAAACTATAATTCAAATCCGTTATCCACCAACTATCCTACACTCAAAATATTATGCCTTGAACCTTCAACATAATAAACATTATTAGTATTGTTCTTACCATCCAATGATATAGTTCCTCTTCCTTTGATCATGCATGCTTTGTCATCTCCAAATCTAACCAGACCACCATCAAATTCTTGCAAAGATAGAAAATTCCTTTGATCTCTAGTCATATGATGTGAACATCCACTGTCTATCGTCCATTCATCCTTGTCTTTAATTTTATCAGCAAGGGTTTTTTCTTCAAGTACCAGATCATCTTCCTTGATAGCCAAAAATACCCATTCCTTTTCATTGCCAAATCCACTAGCAGAATCTTGTGTCGGTTCATCATCAGAATCAATCACACCTTCCTCATCAGCATTGTAGCATGATTTGTCTTTGTTCCTCCTATACTTATGCTTGTTCTGATAATCATGGTTAGGCCTAAAAGATCTTCTATCTCTTTCCTTAAATCTTGAATTCCTTTAAGGACATCTAGATGCAAAATGACCTATCTTGTTACATGCAAAACATTTAAAAGGTAATTTTCCTTCATAATTACTTCCTACTGGACCTTTAGGTACTCTTCTAGCAAATAGGGCTTCAAGTTTCTCAAACTCTTCATCTTGTTTCTTCATTTCCTCCAGTTCCTTAGCATATAAAGCTTTCCAATCACTCTTTCCAATAGATGATGTAGATGCGTGAAAAGAAGGTTCATATTTTATAGCTCTAGAAGGACCAAATTCCTCAAGCTAAAAAGCAAATAACTTCCCAACCAATGTATCCCTATTAACAGAGGTGTTTGTCATTGTTCTCAACTCATTAATTGTACTAGCCTTCATCTTATAAGCTAGTGGAAAAGCTCTCAATACTTTAGAAACTATTTCATCTTTGCTCAGAAATCCACCACAACACTGAATTCCCATGACAATTTCATTAACTCTCTCCATAAAAGTAATAATCTTTTCATCTTCTTTCATCTTCAGGTTCTCATATCTCACCTAGTAACCATCAATTTTAGAAATTTTAATAGTAGGGTCACCTTCATTTAGAGTCTCCAATTTATCCCATATAGCCTTTGCAGTTGATTTGTCAGTTAGTCCCATAACTTGTTGATTAGAAAGTGCACACAAAAGGGCTTCTCTAGCTCTACAATCATTTTCAATGTCCTTATTCAGGCCTACCAAAGGAGGATTTTTGGATGTCAAATTATTAGGTGTACATCCTTTCTTAGTGACCTCCCAAATCTCCTTGTCAAGACATGTCAGATGAGTCTCCATCTAAATCTTCCATACTCTATAATTTGTTCCATCAAGCCTAGGAATTTCTCCCCAAAAAATAGTTGCAGATGTACTTGATGAACTTGAGCCGTTAGATGCCATAGGATCTTCCTCAAGAGGTTAAGATTATGTAAAAAGGACCAAGCTCTGATACCAATTGTTAGATATATCAGATAACCAAAGGACAACTGAGAGTGTGGGGGGGGGGTGGTGGGGTGGGGTGTGTTGAATTAGTTGTCAACAGATTAGTACCGAACTTTAAACATTCAAAACCTTATTACCATAATAAATAAAATCAATACCAGAATGCATAAACTAAATACTGAAATAGCAGATATAGAAATTAAGTATTAATATAAATCACAAAACAGTTACCATCCATCCATAACACATGACACCAATATTTGTATGTGGAAAACCTGGTAAAGGGAAAAACCATAGTGGGAAGCCTACCCACAGTTAGATAATACTTTTGTAGTAAGTATGTGATTACAAAATGAGAGGCCTACTCACATTGGAAGGCCAACAATGTAGAGTGCACTTTATATCACAAAAGGAACCTCACTAACTACAAAATAGGCCCAGACTACAATCCAGAAAGATGAGTGAACTACAAAGATAGCATATCCCATGCCTGAGTACAATTTCAGTTAAGATTAGTACCAAAGGTCTTAAACCTCTCTTACCAACCCAATCCATTCACATATAATTGACTAGAATCTCTACATATGATTACAACCTTATTCGCACATAGATAAATGCATAACCCATATACCATGATCATGACCATAATCTACAAAGAGATCTTACATCATATTTATACCAAGTTGGAACATAAAAATTAGGTCGGCCACCTACAAGATAATACAATAAATCCATAATGTAAACCCACAATCCAATTATCAACCAAGTTAGCCTAAGACCAAAAAAACATAATCTAATCAATAAATCCAACCAGTAACACATCAGGATCATTTGCCAACACGTTATATAAACCGGTCCATAACCTAGAAGAATAAGATCGAACACAAAATAGGTCACCATAAACCAAAACCAACACCACCGATCAATAGGAACACAAACACAATAACCAATAGCATCTCTAAATCCATATAGAAGCTACACCAACACCACTTATCAAGTGCATCAAAAGATCTTCAACAAAGCTCTACCGGTAAAACCCTTACCGATGACCAAAAGGCTTACTAGAACAAATGATAGCTCCTGAGTCATCAATTCCCAAACCAACTGATCATGATATGCATTTGAATAGCATGAAGGGTAGATCCAAACCAATTCCACAAACTGAAGCATTCTAGAGCATATGAGATCATAATCCAACCACTCTACCAGAACCAACCAGAAATTGGTAAACAGTCGGTGTTGCCATCAATGACAAAACATCAATGCAACACATAATCAATTCCTCCAATTTGCCAACACATAGTTGTCACCCCTCTACATTATTTTCCCCCAAATGTTTTCTTTTATATATTTCATTGTATTTTTTATATTGTCCTTCAATTTGTCTTCCAAAGTTTTAATTTTATTATTTGCATTCTATAGCTCTTCTTTCATTTGTGCATATTTTTTTATTTCTTCCTCTACTATCTCTTCCAAATGTTTTTCTTTTTCTGTCTAATGCTCCAATTGGTTTTGTAAATTTTTGTTTGAGGTAGCAGTAGACTCCAAGTTTTTATATAATTTTGCAATAGAGGCTCTTTCATCATCAAAATTTATAAAGCTTTCATCCAATATTTTCCCTAGTTCTTTCAGTTTTGCATCCATCTGTTCCGACACTATAATTATTGAGGTAGAGGATGGATTTTTTATCCCTTTTCTGTAATTCATTGCACTTTTTCTCTGCTGCTTTCCTCTTTGCTTTTTCATTTTCTAGGTCTACCTATAAATTTTCTATTTATTTCACCACCTTATTTTTCTCTCTCTCCATCTTTAGCAGTGAAGTGTAGATCACTTCATTGGTCTTTTTTGACACACTAATTTTGTCCACATTTTGAGCTTTAGAAAAATCCATTTGGAGGGTGCTAACATGAAATTCAGAGGATCTATTTGACTCTATGGTGGATTTTTATCTTTATTTGGGGCCATAACAACCATGAACTCCATCATATCTTTATTTGGGTCATATATGCAAAATACCCTGTTCGATGTAGGTTGTTCCTCTAAAGCTGTAGTAAGGGCACTCATCTTCAATGCATTCTTTTTTTCTTTATTCATATTTGTTGTTTGTGCAAATTTATTAAAGAAATCATTATACTGAAAATTTGGCTTTATTGAAGCAATTGAATGTTTGAAAGGTAAAATAGCAATTACAGTGATATATGAGGCTCCACCTATGCCTGTCATTCTAACTAATGCATTTTGAGGAGTACCAATGTTAGGATAACTAGTGGACAACTAAGAGGGGGGGGTGAATCAAATGTCAACAGATTATGAAACAAAAAGCACACAAAAATTTCTATTGGAATGCTTAAACCAAATGCCACGATAGAAAATATAACAATTAAGTACAAACATAAATCACAAAACAATTAACATCCACATAACACCAAGATTTGTACATGGAAAACCTAGTAATGGGAAAAACCACGATGGGAAGCCTACCCATAGTTAGATAATACTTCTGCAATAAGTATGCAATTACAATAAAATGGGCCTACACATGTAGGAAGGCACACTCCCTAGAGCGCACTACTCATCACAAAAGAGCCTCATTGACTAGAAAAGAAATCCAGACTACAATTTGGAAAGATGAATGAACTACAGGAATATCATCTCTTATGCCTAAGTATAGTTCTGGTTAAGCTTAATACCTGAGGCCTAAAACCTCTTACACAAACCCAATTTGATCACCTATGACCAAACAAAACCTCTACATATGGTTATAACTTTATTTGCATATAGATAATCCCATAACCACAATCCCATGATCTACAAAGAGATCTTATATCATATATATACCAACCCGAGACCTAAACAATTAGCTCAGCCACCTAAAAGATAACACAATAAACCCATTACATAATCCTGCAAACCAATGATAAACCAAGTCATCCTGAGATTGAAATAACATAAACCAATCAATAAATCCAACCGATAGTGCATCGGGAGCACCCACCAACACGTTACATAAACTAGTCCATAAACTAGCAGAATAGGACCAAACCTGAAATAGGTCACCATAAGACAAATGCAACACCATAAATCAACTGGAATATGAACATGAACATGATAACCATCAACATCCTGATAACTACTAGAAGTTGCATCAACACCACCTATAGGATCCATCAAAATATCTTCAACAATGCGCTATTGGTAAAACACTTACCGATAACCAAATGACTTACTAAAACATAAGATAACTTCTAGATCATCAAGTCCTAAACCAACTAAATAGAATTTGCATCAAGAACACATGAATAACCAATCCAAACCAATTCCATAAACCGAAGCATACTAGAGATGATCTCTTGATCAATATCATAGACCAACCACTCTACCAGAATTCAGTAGACAACCAAAACAACTAGTGTTGACATCAATGACAAACATCAATGCAACACATAATAAATTCCTCCAAATATCCAACAATATCCCCCTTTGGCATTGATTGCAACACTAGATGTGAAAAACATCCAAGTGCGAAGAAATGCCAAAAAAGTCTCCCCCAAAGGAAGACAACCAACAATCTCCCAAAACTAATATAGCAACCGAGTTATGAACTAATAGATTGAACTCCCCTTGAGAAATATATCTTTATTAAGCTCTGATCTCTCCCATTTGACTTATATTTCTATTAAGATTTTTTTTTCACATGAATATATCTCTCCCTTTGACATCAATGCCAAAAATTTGACATAAACATCAAATAAAAATCAAAAGAACCTTTGAACTACATAGCTGACTACTCCCCATGCGTAGTAACACCAATACATGAATTTGAAATGAATAATAGCTATCAGAATGCATACCAGACTGATTCCAATCGGCATCACTCAAGTCTCTACCGAAGGGGAAAAAACCCCCAATCTATTTCTTGAGTACTCAAATGATTCCTTAGGAAAAGGTTTAGTGAAAATATCTATAATTGTCTCTTTAGTGTTCACATAAAACAATTTGACTTCATTTGCTTCCAACTTCTCCTTCAAAATATTATACTTGATATTGAAATGTGCTTTGTCTTATAATGAAGTTCCAGATTCTTTGATATACCAATAGCAAAAAAGTTATCACAATGAATAACTACCAGTTTATTACAATCTAATCTTATATCCTTCAACATTTGTTTCATCCATAGAACTTGTTTACAGTTAGTAGTAGTAGTAACATACTCAACTTTAGTAGTAGATGAAGTACACAACTCTTTCTTGTTCATCCATGAAACAAGTTTCTTTCTAGGAAAGAAAGCTCCACCGGATGTGATCTTTTGATCATCAACATCTCTAGCCCAATCTGCATCTGTATATGCACATAGTGTGAAGTCATCATCTATAGGATACCACAAACCATACTCAGTTGTTCCTTATAAATATCTGAAAATCCTTTTCACCACAATCTCATGATTCTCTCTATGATTTCTCTGATATCTTGATACAATACAAACTGCATTTGTTATATCTAGTCTATTCTGAGTCAAATATAACAAACCTCCAATCATAGATTTATACCTTGTAGGATTTACCAAAGCTATTATATCTTTCTTTGTTAATTTCTCACTTGTTACCATAGGAGTACTAACCTGTTTATAATTTTCCATACTAAATTTCTTCAACAACTCTCTAGCATACTTAGTTTGATAGATGAAAATACTTTTGTCAGTCTGAGTAACTTGCAAACCTAAGAAAAACCTCATCTCCCCAATCATAGACATTTCAAATTCATTCTTCATATTATCAAAGAATTCCTTACATAACTTATCCTCATCTCCAAAAATGATATCATCAACAAAAGCCTCAACAACTAGTATATCATCATCAGTGATCTTATAATACAAGTTACTGTTAGCATTAACTTTAGTGAAACCAAGCTTCAAAAGATATTTGTCCAATCTAGCATACCAAGCTCTAGGGGATTTCTTCAATCCATATAAATATTTCCTTAACCTGCAAACCATGTTTTTGTCACCTGAAAGTGAAAATCCATCAGGTTGCTTAATGTAGAATTTGTCTTCAAGATCTCCATTCAAAAATGCACACTTAACATCCATCTAATAAACTTTGTATTTCTTATGTGAAACATAAGAAAGAAATAATCTCACATCTTCAATCCTAGCTACCATAGCAAAAGTCTCATCATAATAAATTCCTTCCTTTTGAGAATATCATTTACATACCAATCTAACCTTGTTCCTCACAACTTGTCCATCTTCATTCAATTTATTCCTTAAAACTCATTTAGTTCCAATAACATTCTTATTTTTAGGTCAGGAAACTAAAGTCCATATGTTATTCTTTTCTATCTAATCCAATTCCTCTTCCATGCCTTTCATCCAACTTTAATCTTTACATGCTTCAATAACTGATGCTGGTTCAATGTGAGAAATTAAACATACCTCTTCAGCTACCAACCTTCTTCTTGTCACTATTCCTTTTCTCTTGTCTCTAATGATCTGATTTTCTGAATGATTTAACCTTACATACCTAGGAGTCTTCTAACTTTCTGTTTTGCTGATATGATCTTCAGTTATTGTTGAATTTTCTAATAGTGTCGAGGAACTAGTTCAAAATTTTTATTCTGGTACCGGTGCTACCAGTTAAGTTATGATCATTTCAACTTTTGGTTCTCTCTCATAAGTTCCGATTTGACCTCTGTACTACACATCCACCTTAACATTAGTGCTCTCTAGAATTCTCTACAATCTTTTGTTATAACATCTATATGCTTTTCTTTCATTAGAATAATAAAGAAATATTCCTTCATCACATCTAGGATCAAAGTTTCCAATGGGATCATCACTTTTGATATAGCATTTACTACCAAAGATTCTAAAATACTTAACTGTAGGTGTATGACCAAATCATAACTCATAAGGTGTCTTATCAGTGTCTCCTTTGATATGAACTCTATTGAATGTGTATACTATCATGCTAACAACTTCTCTCCAATATATATGAGGAAAATTAGCTTCCTTCATCATAGTACTAGCTGCATCCAAGATAGTTATGTTCTTTCTATTAGATAGTTCAAGTAACCGGAAGACAACTGAGAGGGGGGATGAATCAG